>NC_080165.1:46141089-46251902 GCF_950295315.1 Erinaceus europaeus
GGCAGTGGTATTTAAATAAGCTTGCTGAAGCTCAAAAGTATACATTTTGAGGAAAACTTGATGGAAGTTAGTTGCACCCCAGTCTGCCTGGGCAGTCACTCCAGTCTCACTTAAGTAATTTTAAGATGACTTCCAGAGGCAGGGCTATGGCGCAGCAGCAGCTGTGTTTCTCTCCTCTCCTCTCCTGGGTCAACTAGGAATACCAAAGGAGATCATCTGAGACCTCAACAAGACAGGACTAGATTGACCTCAGGAACCCACCAAATCACTGGTGAGTGCAAATATGTGTGGATCGTGGACAGAGAGGAGCCTGGGGAGAGATTAAGTGGCTGGTAACAGTCCGGCAGTTTGCCAGTTGAGAAGCCACCTCCAGTCTGTTTCACCAACAAAAAGACGTCCGAAGAGAGGAGAGGACTTCCCTAAGACTCACCAAATGCAACTGTGAGTCTCCATTACTACTACCCTCAGAATCTGGAGCAGCAGGGGTGAGGCCCTATGCTGACACCAGGGAACAGAGAATGAACCAGGAAACTCAGGAGAAGGTCTATACCTTGGTGGCCTAGCAGTAGGGCTGTGAATGTCTCTTTGCATAATGGGATTATCTCTGCCCCACCCTGCTTTATCTCTTGGTCAGCAATGAGTGATTAAACTAAGAAGCCTACTTATAGTTTAAAAGCCCTCAGACTCCCATAACCTTCAGGGAAGAAAAAGAACAAAAGCGGTTCTTAAGCCACTGAGCTCCAACTCAGGGATTAAAATACTGTTGAAACAACTGTCAATTTCCACATCTGTGACCCTTTTAATTACCTTACTTTGACAGAAGTCAATCCAGGCAATAGTGATCAGTAATTTGAAAAGTACTGAGAGAGGGACCTTATAACATACTATATAAAATGGTTAAACCAACAAGAAGAAATATTGGAGAAATGAACCAGGACAAGAGAACAGCTAAAAGCCCCCCAAAGGTTGAAGCACAAACTAATGAAGTCAACATCCAAACACTAGTTAAGGATATAATGAGTAAAGAGTTTGAAAGAATGAGTAAAGAGTTTGAAAGAATTGTCATCAGAATGCAGAAACAACGAATGAGAGCCTGGAAGAAATCACTAATTATCTCAAGGTTATTAGAGAGGTGAAAGCTAAAATAGCTGAGCTAAGAACACAACTTGCTGAGCAATCAAAAACAGTATCAACACAGGTTAACAAAATAGATGAACTCCAGAAAAAAGTAGAGGGGAGAGAGAATAGAACAAATGAGGCTGAAGACAGAATTAACAAGATCAAGGAAGAATTAGAGACAACTAAAAAGAAGTAAGAGTTCTCAAAAATATATTAAGAGATACTTAAAACAACAACAGAAACCTATGGGATGACTTCAAAAGACATAATATATGTATTTTTGGCTTACCAGAGGAAGAAGGGGGGGGGGGAAGAAAGCATTATTCAGGACATAATTGATGAGAACTTCCCTAGTCTAGACAACATAAAATACATAAGGTTCAAGAAGCCCAGAGGGCAAACCCTAACAAAAGTACTTTTCAAAGCTAACCCAATTACCAATTAATGTGATGATAACATTAACTATCAATTGTCTTTTTGAACTCTAAGACAGCAGGAACCTCACATCTCCACTATAGAGCCTCTACTTCCCCCAGTCCTGGAACCATTGGATAGGGCCCACTTCCCCGTATGCCTCTCCCAATCCATATCAAATAATATTGTATCTGCTGGTCACAACCTAACCAACACAATGATTGCCACCTCAACATGCTTCACTTCAGACTGTGTCCAGAGACTTCACGTGTGGAATGACAACCCTTCAGCTTCATTACTTGGGTGAGACCTTTCCTTTCATAGTATACTCTAATTCCATCTCAGGTGGTTCACTTTCTAACAAAGTCCCAAAACCTAGATATACACCAGTCTCTGTTAGAGAGAGCACATGTTCACACGTATCCATAAACTACTGCAAAATATATACCTGAAAACAGAAGTACACTAGAGTTTGCAGTGAGTACCCCCATAACACTTCCTCTCCACTATTCCAAGCTTTGGGTCCATGATTGCTCAACAATTTGTTTGGCTTTGTATGTTAACTCTCTTTTCAGTCACCAGGTTCCAGATGTCACCAGGATGCCGGCCAGGCTTCCCTGGACTGAAGACCCCACCAATGTGTCCTGGAGCTCCGCTTCCCCAGAGACCCATCCTACTAGGGAAAGAGAGAGGCAGACTGGGAGTATGGACTGACCAGTCAATGCCCATGTTCAGCAGGGAAGCAATTACAGAAGCCAGACCTTCTACGTTCTGCAACCCACAATGACCCTGGGTCCATGCTCCCAGAGGGATAGAGAATGGGAAAGCTATCAGGGGAGGGGGTGGGATATGGAGATTGGGTGGTGGGAATTATGTGGAGTTGTACCCCTCCTACCCTATGGTTTTGTTAATTAATCCTTTCTTAAATAAAAAAGAAAAAAAAAAAAGCCCAGAGGGTCCCAAACAGAATTAACCCAGACTTAAAGACACCAAGACACATCCTATTTAGAATGGAAAGGAATAAGAATAAAGAAAGGATCCTTAAGGCTGCAAGAGAAAGACAAAGAGTCACCTACAGAGGAAAATCCATACAATGGGAATAGATGGAAAATACCTCAAGATAGTGGAGTCTATATATAGCAAACCTACAGCCAACATCATACTCAATGGTGAAAAACTGGAAGTATTTCCCCTCAGATCAGGTACTAGACAGGGCTGCCCACTATCACCATTACTATTCAACATAGTGTTGGAAGTTCTTGTCATAGAAATCAGGCAGGAGCAAGGAATTAAAGGCATACAGATTGGAAGAGAAGAAGTCACACTCTCCCTATTTGCAGATGACATGATAGTATACATAGAAAAACCTAAGGAATCCAGTAAGAAGCTTTTGGAAATCATCAGGCAATACAGTAAGGTGTCAGGCTACAAAATTAACATTCAAAAGTCAGTGGCATTACTCTATGCAAACACTAAGAAGTTGAAATCCAGAAATCAATTCCTTTTACTATAGCAACAAAAACAATAAAATATCTAGGAATAAACCTAGCCAAAGAAGTGAAAGACTTGTATACTGAAAATTATGAGTTACTACTCAGGGAAGTTGAAAAAGACACAAAGAAGTGGAAAGACATTCCATGTTCATGGGTTGGAAGAATTAACATCATCAAAATGAATATACTGCCCAAGAGCCATCTACAAATTTAATGCTATCCCCATCAAGATCCCAACCACATTTTTTAGGAGAATAGAACATATGCTACCAATGTTTATCTGGGAACAGAAAAGACCTAGAATTGCCAAAACAATCTTGAGAAGAAAGAACAGAACTGAAGGCATCACACTCCCAGATCTCAAATTTTATTATAGGGCCATTGTCATTAAAACTGCTTGGTACTCGAACATGAATAGACAAACTGACCAGTGGAAAAGAATTAAGAGCCTAGAAGTAAATCCCCACAACTATGGACATCTAATCTTTGACAAAGTTGCCCAAACTATTAAATGGGGAAAGCAGAGTCTCTTCAACAAATGGTGTTGGAAAAAAATGGGTTGAAACATGCAGAAGAATGAAAGTGAACCACTATATTTCACCAAATACAAAAGTAAAATGCAAATGGATCAAGGACTTGGATGTTAGACCAGAAACTATCAGATACTTAGAAGAAAATATTGGCAGAACTCTTTTCCACATAAATTTTAAGGACATCTTTAATGAAACGAATCCAATTACAAAGAAGACTAAGGCAAGCATAAACCTATGGAACTACATCAAATTAAAAAGCTTCTGCACAGCAAAAGAAACCACTACCCAAACCAAGAGACCCCTCACAGAATGGGAGAAGATCTTTACATGCCATACATCAGACAAAAGGATAATAACCAGAATATATAAAGAGCTTGCCACACTCAACAACAAGAAAACAACCCCATCCAATAATGGGGGGAGGACATGGACAGAATATTCACCACAGATGAGACCGATAAGGTCAAGAAACTCTTGAAAAAATGCTCCAAGTCTTTGATTGTCAGAGAAATGCAAATAAAGACAACAATGAGATACCACTTCACTCCTGTGAGAATGTCATACATCAGAAAAGGTAGTAGCAACAAATGCTGGAAAGGTGGTGGGGTCAAAGGAACCCTCATACACTGCTGGTGGGAATGTAAATGGTTCCAACCTCTGTGGAGAACAGTCTGGAGAACTCTCAGAAGGCTAGAAATGGACCTACCCTATGATCCTGCAATTCCTCTCCTGGGGATATATCCTAAGGAACCCAACACACCCATCCAAAAATATCTGTGTACACATATGTTCTTAGCAGCAAAATTTGTAATATCTAAAACCTGGAAGCAACCCAGGTGTCCAACAACAGATGAGTGGCTGAGCAAGTTGTGGTATATATACACAATGGAATATTGCAGATGAAGATTAGGGGTCTCTGTTTTGAAGATAGTTTGTAGGCCTATTTTAGCTATATTCCAAAAGGCCCATGACTGTACTAGTATTTTCCTGAGCCTGACCTCTGATATGCAGGTGATCCAAGTTATTCTTTGGGGAGATGATGTCATGGCTGGAAAAAGGAGCAGAAAATTGGATCAGGGAAGAGAGCAGCTCCCAAATATAAGAAAGGTATATAAATATTGTTGATTGTAAATCCCCTCAATTTGATCTGGGGCCCATATTCAACTTAGGAGCCTATATAACCTTTGAATCCCTTTAGATCTGAGCTTGTATTTTGTGCTCATGAGTAGGAATATGGAGGCTTCTAATGGAGGAAAGAACCAAGTCTGAGTTTCCCCCCTTTTGCTCACCTTGGTTGAGAGAGACTTACCAAGAGGTTATCTTCTCAGACCTCCATCCAAGGACGGGGGTGGTTCTCCCTAAGCTCTATCAGGCTTACACATAGTCCCAACAATGTCTGACTGATTAGAGAATTTATGATGCCTTCTTTATGAATGTCTACTAGGATTCCTGGCTTATTAGGTCTAAGTCTAATCACAGATGGCTATTAAGCATTTTTCTTTGAATTATATAATTGTTCCTAGCTCATAGATACATGTACATACGTACCTAGTATACTAAGCCCTAGCCTATATCTAGTATCTGTAACTCTGTTAGATAATGTGACATCTAAAGTGAAACTAGGCAGTCCTGTGTGTTAGGAAATATCTCACAAGATTAGAGGAGTTGGGATGTTGACATCTCAGGCTAGTATCTCTGGTGACAGTCCATAGTAAGAATTCAGAATTCAGAAGCAGCATAATGTGGGATGGCATTGATTTAGTTGAGGTCAACATAGGTAGTATGATGGTAAAAAAGCACAGAGAAGAAATATCAAGAATATGGGTATAGTCCTAGGAGTTCTAGGACTAGGAGAAATTAGGATCTTATAGATAATGGAAAGGGTTCCTTGTAGTCTTAGAAAGAGTTTAAAATAGCAGTAGTTAATTACTATTATAACCAAGTTAGTTTGGGTTTGTTTTTCTATAAAAATCCAGTGCTTAGCAGCTACAGTAATATACTTGACATCATTATGCTTTGTGCCTTCTAAGGGTATCTTGAAACCACACTATCTTAGATACTGACAGGACCAAATGGTTTTGATCTCTCTGATCTAAGGTTGTAGGTAACTTAGATATTTAAAAACTATACATATATTTTTTTTAGAGCTCCATGAGCAATTTTTAGCCCAGTATCCGTATTTGATCATTTTACAAATCTGAAACATTAAATATTAAATAAAGAAAATATTTACTCTCAAAGTTAAGATCTCTTTTCCCCCAACATGCTACATTAATAGTGATTTATGGGATTATTAATTAATTGGATTATAATTTCACACCTTTCCCGCCACTGAAGGTTGTGCTTCCCTCACCCAGATAACCATTATAGTTTTCCAGTCTGGACATTGGCTGGCTATTTGTTTGTTTGTTTCAAATTCATGAAACACAAGTGTTTCATCTATATTCTTTTGTGAATTACCAATTTTCCATGGTGAGCAGGGAGCAATGTCTTATTTGTATTACAGTATAATCTGCAGATGCACTGTGTAACAAATTCCTTTTAGACAGAAGTTGTGCTGAAGACAATGCTATTAGAGTGATGATGATGAAGTATCACAAAGTGAACTGGAGAAATGGATTGCTTTAGCCCTGATCCTATCTTCAGAAATCCAAATACATGACAAAAGCCAGTATTTCCTCTGCTCTTAATCTGTTAGGGCTGGGCCTGAAAGAATTAAGAATAAAGCTGATTGCAAACTTGGTGTACAGCAGAGAAAAATGAAGACATCATTTACTGGCTGATTTGGACTAAGAAAAGATGTATTTACTTGCAGTTTATTATGTTGAATGTGACAGGCATACATTTGTGCTTTTTATTGAATGATGACTTACTACATACAGGAATTGGTGCAATTTGTAATGCAGATTATGTTTTTAAACAAAAAAGGGTGCAAATACACTGATGACTGTCACATGACTTGCTCTGCACTTCTCAAAAAAGTGGCTTGAGCGTGGGTGGAACGACAAATATACCCTAGCTGCACAAATGTAATTTCCAAAGAAAATGATTCTGGGCGGCTTCCAATTCAGTCGGGCAGATTTAGACAGAAGAAATCCATGGCTAAGAAAAGCTAAGTATCTTAAAATAACCGGAATTGGAGTAGGATTCTTTAAGTCACTCCCATTAACTGCTGAGATGCCTCCAGAGCAAGAAGAACCACAACTAAAATCAAGATGTGGGTTGAAAACGTACATGTTGTCTCTGTATGTGTGAGACTCCAAAAGTCTATCACCTGGAACCTCATTTTACTTCCAATGGTGGGAACATGGGGAGGGAGGTGGAAAGAAGAAGGGACTGTCATTCTGTAGTGAAATGAGATCAAATGAGAGTCTGGCCCATGGCTTGTTTTCTGAGTAATGAGTTTTTGTGACCTCATCAGCTTCTAGGCATTGGGCCAAATCTTGTCTTATGATAGATACATTTGTACAATTCCTCGAGGTTGCAGACTTGGATTTTCCACTTGAATCACATTTGTGAATTTGTCCGTGGGCAGGATTCAGTCTATTTTTTCTGATAATCAGCCACCATGTTCATTTCCCTCAACATATAACTGCACAAACCTTCCAAGTTTCTTTTAGATGAAGACAGATTCTATTAATTGCTTTTCTTTTTCCAACTGTTTGGGCTTCAACCAACTCCGTATCAGATCGAGTCATTAGGAAAAAGTATTCATTCATTCATGCTAACAGCTTCCATTTAAGCTGCTTGTGAGTAATATTAGAGAGAATGTATGACTAAAGGAGCAACCCATGCAAAGATCTGAAAATAAGTGGAAACATTTTCAAGATTTTTCTCTTTATTTTGCCTTGGGGGAAGGCAAAGTAGGGCATGACATAATTTTCAAATCATGTTGCATGGCTTTCCCATCATTTATAATCAGAGCCTTTTTTTTTTTTTTGTCAGTGCTTTTTATTGTTGTTGTTCGTTTGTTTAGCAGAGATGTTCTAGCATGCACAACATGACATGCCAAAATGGTTTTTGCTCCTGCAATCGTGATATTTCATAATGAATTCTGATAGAGAGATTTAACTCCCATTTCCTCCCCTTGGTAATTTACCAGAGGCAATTTTCTCTCCTGATGATAAGCGAAGCCCTGAAACTTGCACTGGCCAGAAAGATCTGCCTCCTGAGTGAGAGCAAATACTATTCTCCCATCTAGATTTTGAAGAAAAGCTCAGCTTGCCAGCTCTGGTCAAAGGCAGACTATTATTCCATTTAAGGCCTAGGTGCAGGGTTGGAGGCTGGAACAATTCAGGTCTGTACAGCAAATCTCTTGTTTCCAGCAACTGAACTGCTGGGAAGGTGGCAGGCAGCTGTGCCTTGTTTTCCTTAGTGGTGAGGACTCAGGTCTATTTTAAGGCAGCTGATCAGGAATTGCCTAGCCCTGCCTTCCAAAGATCTGCATTTGCCTCATTTGTATGATTACCAAACAGGGCACTGTGTTTGTGCTAATGAAAATCAAGGGAGCTGGAGTGAGGGGGGAGCTTTCAAAGATTTCTTTGTTTCTCAAATCTCTGTGAGCACTGAGACTACACCTAGCTGGTATTTTGATAAAGGGTATTTGGTTTTATTTGTTTTCTTTCAAATTCATGACAGAACAGGAAACAGATATAAAAAAAAAAAAAGAACTGTGGTAATAATCTTCCCCCATCCCCAAACCTATTTTCAATCTCATCCAGTCCCCCAGATTCCTCTTCACTAAAACCCTGATGACTGACTGAAATGAGGGAAGTAAAATTGGGTGTTTTAAACAGCAGAAATTTATTGTTTTAACATTTCTTTGCATAACCATCATGCTGTCTACCCCAGCCCCAGGAAGCAACATTGTTTAACAAAAGGTTGGCAGCCTACAATGAGTTATTAGTAGGGTTGCTTCTCTCTGTGAGGGATAATCTGTATCATCCCTCTTTGGGGGTAGGGAGTAATTGAACACCTTTAGCATTTCTTGGTTATTGGGAGCATCACCCCTACGTTCATCTTTACATAGAGCCCTCTCCCTCCCTCTCCATCTACCCCCACCCTCAACCTTCTTGTGTAGTCCCATACATCCAAATCGTCCCCCTTTCACAAGGAAGTCATTTGGGGTTAGGACCTACCCTATGACATTGGTTTAACTTCATTTCCTGTACAAAGATGCTTTCCAAATAAAGTTAAATTCTGAGGTACTGGAAGTTAAAACATCCAAGGTATTTTTTGGGGGAGGGACACAATTTCCTTTCCTTTTCAAATATTTGTGCATGTACAACCTCTAGCATTGTTTATGCTCTTTTTAAATTTGCTGCTGCTGCTGGTATCTCCGGAGTGAGAATTTGAATTTTTTAGAGCTTTTTTTTTTTCCCCTTACCTACTACTGCTACACAGGAGAGTCAGATTTCCTGGTCTCTCTCTGTGATATTCCCATGCTACTCTGTGAAGAGAACAATCAGTCTTGTGACTATTTTCTTGGCCTTTCGTTGGAGACCAGAACCATTAAGGGAAGGACAGATTTATTCAGTAACTGCTCATAGCTAGCAAGCCCTTCCTCCCACAGTGATTGGCTAGCCCTGGTGGTTGAAACCCCTGTTCTAAGCAGATAGAAACAGATATGCAGATTGTACTGGAATCTTTCTTCTTTCCCTGGTCTGCCAAACCAAAAGAAGGTAGGTTTAGTTAGTTAATCAATGTCTGCCCCAATATCAGAATCCACTTCCAATGTCTCATATTTGTAGGTAACACTCTCACCTCTGGTCTATTGGAGTCAGGACCTAGCCAACCTACCTTCAGGCCTAGCAGTTGCTCTGGGCCAACTCTCACATTTGCCTGGGACACTAAGGTTCACTGGATCCTTTAAAACATATTTCCCTTCAACAATTTGACTCCTTCTACCATAATTTTACTAGACACCTACTGGCAAGTAGACTCTAGGACCTGTTGTCATCTGTATCAAGCACCTCCTATCCTTATAGAACCACCCTATTTTGCAGACAGCCAACAGGACAGTGAATGGGGAAAGGAATCCTTGTTTCACCTTCCTCACAGGGGAACTGAATGTAAGAAAGCTTGCCGTACCCCATGAAATATTCCTCAAACATTAACTGATATACTGTTAGACAGAGCTGATAAAGTCATACACATTTTATAGAATATGTATGCAGTCATTCACCACTTAGCGGTGGAGATACTTACTGAAATACTTGTCATTAAGTGGGCTAGTCATGGTATTAACATCATAGACTACAATTATACAAACATGGGTGGTATTAGCCTACCATGTACTCAAGCTATTTAGCAAGTACTAATATGTGTGACATACTGTAGAAAGGTATTTATCACAATAGTCTACTTAGCTGTTGGTATTTCCTCTTTACAATTGTTGTCATGGCCATGGTTCCTGAAGGCAACTGCAGATAATGACCTGGCTCAGCAGACTCCTGATGGAGACTTTTGCTGTAATGTGAGATTCTTCCTGCTAAAAACATTATCCATAAGTCTTTGTGGTTACTTTCTGGAGATTTTCTTTTCTCTATTTTTTTTATGATTTACAAAATTTCAAAATAACAGGGGAACAATTCCACCCTGTTCCCAGCACCAGAGTTCTGTGTCCCCATTTCCTCCATGGGAAGATACAGTGGTTCTCTCAAGGTCACAGATATGAATTGTCTATTATCTATCTATCTATCTATCTATCTATCTATCTATCATCTATCTATCTATCTATCTATCTATATTTTTATCCATTTTCCTACATTTCTGCTTTCTCTTCCTTTCTAAGTCACACCTACACCTATTACTACTTCTAAATGTCTTTCCTTTTTTTTTTTTTCTTTTTCTTTCTCTGGGTCCTGATGGAATTGGGTTTCAGAGCCTTCTAGTTATCTTCCTCTAACATTTCTCCCCTTCTGGGAATGTGGACCAAAATTATTTTGGGAGTGCGGAAGGTAGGAGCTCTAATTTCTTTAATTGTTTCTCCATTGGACATAGGTGTTGGCAGGTCAATCCATACCTCCAGCCTGTTTCTGACTTTCCCTAGTGGAGTAGGGCTCTGGACAGATGAGGTCCTAGAACACATTGATGAGGTCCTCTGCCCATGGAAGTCAGTGTGGAATCATAGTAGCAGTTTCTTAGAACTGTGTTGCATTCTAGTATTCTTTCTAGCCAGCTCTCATACCTCTCTTTCTCTTTCATAGGGGTCAGTATGGAATTCAGTTCTAAAAACACTACCAGTCTTTTCTTCTTCCTCCACACACATATAGCTCAATCAATCTCTTGCCAATCCAATATTGTGTTGTTATTTCCTCCTTAGAGCATCTAAAAGGACTTGCTAGGCTTCCCCACTCTACTTGTGAATAATGAGTTCTAATATACTATTTGTAGTGTTTCTCCATGTACTCAGTGTTTATAAGGTTAGGTTGTATGGCTCTAGGGTTTATAAGGTTAGGGTTATATGGTAGTGAGAACGGGGGGAAAGAATATAAAGAACAAAAAAAAAATAAGGCTTGAGAGGAAGGGATTCAGAAAAATTACATCTATAGTCCTTACTTCTATGACAAGAATACCACACATGAAATTCTAGGTAGATATAAGACAACTATGTCACTATGTGTGGAAAAATTGTGAGCAGTGCATCAATCAATGAAGACAAACATCAAGACCTGGAATTTTCAAGAAATGTAAGTAAAGGAAAATAGGGACTACTAGAAGTTGATCTTTGAAAGATATATAGGTTCTTTATAATTACCGCATAAATTGGGGTGGTATTCTAGGTAAAGGAAATATTTCAGGGGAACAAGTATAACATTCCCAGAACAATGAGATAAGTTACAAACATTTGGTATTTTGGATGTTAATATACCTCCTTTTGCTTTAGTTTCCTTATGAATAAAACAAGAGGTAATATTTGCTTCATGGGGTTTCTTTTCTTTTTTTTTTTCTCGAGGGCTATTGCTGGGCTCAGTGCCTACACCATGAATCCACTGGAGGCCATTTTTTCCCCCTTTTGTTGCCCTTGTTGTTGTAGCCTCGTTGTGGTTATTATCATTGCCATTGTTGATGCCGTTCGTTGTTGGATAGGACAGAGAGAAATGCAGAGAGGACGGGAAGACAGAGAGGGGGAGAGAAAGATAGACACCTGCAGACCTGCTCCACCGCCTGTGAAGCGACTACCCTGCAGGTGGGGAGCCGGATCCTTATGCTTGTCCCTGCGCCTTGCGCCACATGTGCTTAACCCACTGCGCCACCGCCCGACCCCCATTTCATGGGGTTTCTATGAGGGCTAAAGAATTAATATTTTAAGTAGTGGTTCCTGGTACTTGTCATTAATTGGTTCCAGATGGCATGGCAAGTGTTTGAAATTATGATTACTGAATGACTGGCAAGGTGTCTGGCACTGGAGTCGGGGATGGAGATACTGCCTGCCTGCAGAGAGCCAGTGGATGTAGAAAGGAATGTGGACATGGCATAGTGAATGTAGAAAGGAATACTTGTACCAGTCTGTGACAAACAATGACCCTGAAGTTGCCCTTACTTTGCCCTTAAACAAATCACATTGTGCTTGAGAATCTGGAACAGCTGACAGCAAAGTTGCTCCAGATTGCCAGGGGGTAACCTCAAGTAAGTGTGGCTTGACTTTTGTCAAGCCTGTTTGCCTTGCCACTGCTCCTGCCCTTGCTCTATCAGTGCCCTTTCTCCCACACTCCTGCCCCTCCCCCAACATGTGGCCTCCATATCTCCATGCCTCCCATCATGGCTGTCTCCTCTCCTGCACTACTCCCCCCCCCCCCAACTCCTGCCTTCATTCCGGCCCCCAACAATCCTCAATGAGTTTTAAGTCATTGTGGAGTACTGAAGCATCTTTCCTTGTGGAAATATGTCAAAAAATGAATTCTATGTTTCAAAGCCAATAAGTGCTGAGGTATGGCTACATTTTGAGTAGTGCTAGGGAAAAGTAAGAGTTTGTTAAATAATTTTCTGGAGATAAGTCTATATTTGTGGAAGCAGAAGGAAGGAATTTTAGGTGAAATGATGAAACAACTAGAAAACAATACAAGGAAATGCTTCACAGCAGAAAATGCAGTTGGAAATGAGAGTCGCTTGTTTCTTGAGAAGAAATAGCATGATTAGGAATTATTTTAGGGAAGATGTTTTTGGCAGTATATAAAGCAGTAATCAGAAATGACGAACCTGGGACATAAAAGGCCACCCCTCAACAAGCATTTATTTTGTTTGTGTAAGTGAGCACGCTAATGGGGACTGAAGAAAAGAGGAAAATAAAGAGTGATTACAAACTCAAAATATGTGTGACTTAAAGGGTGTAGGTATCACTAATAAAGTCAGCAAAGGGAGCAAAATAAGCTTGTTTGGGGAAAGTGGATACACCTTTCAGATAGGATTGGATGGGAGAAGGAGTATGGATATGTAAATATTCAGTGAGTAATTGAAAATATGAAACTGGAGACAAAGGAAGATTTCTAGGTCAGGACTTTTGGATTCATTGACAAGCCAATGTTGACACAAACCTAGAATTGAGCCTCAGGCCTCAGTCATATAAAGCTGCTTTACTGGCCAATGGGAAGTCCTCCAATTAGGTCTTGGTTAATGACTTGCTGAGGACAGAGCCACTCTAGCATCTAAGCAAGCAATCCATGTGATAACCTTTGCTAACATTTAAAGTAACTGCAAGTGTGGAAACAGTTCATTTACCTTTGAATTTTATTTTTATTTTTTTAAATTTTTATATTTGTTTATTTATTCCCTTTTGTTGTCCTTGTTTTATTGTTGTAGTTATTATTGATGTCGTTGTTGTTGGATAGGACAGAGAGAAATGGAGAGAGGAGGGGAAGACAGAGGAGGAGAGAAAGATAGACACCTGCAGACCTGCTTCACCACCTGTGAAGCGACTCCCCTGCAGGTGGGGAGCTGGGGGCTCGAACCGGGATTCTTATTCTGGTCCTTGGGCTTTGCGTCACCTGCACTTAACCTGCTGCGCTACTGCCGGACTCCCTAACTTTGAATTTTAAAAACTCTTTGTCTTTATTCCCCAGTTCTCTTTATCTAGCGAACGTAATGTGGAAAAATCTCCATGAAGGAAGCTGTAATCCTAATTCATTCATATCTAGCCACACTGTAGCCTGGACTGGTTTATTATATTAGCTCATAGTCACTAGGGAAACATAAGGACTAACCTGGCTTTCTGCCCTATATCTTCGTGTTTCAAATCAGATGTTTTCAAACTTCTTTGACTGTGATATTAAGAAATATATTTTGTGAGGCTGGGAAAGAGTATACTGGTTATGTCAAGCCTTGAGACTCTGAAATACCAGGTTCAGTCCCCAGCGCCATCATAAACCAGAGCTGAGCAGTGCTCTGGTATCTATCTATCTATCTAGCTACCTGAGCTTTCTCTCAGTATCACTCATTAAATAAAATGAAGTATTATAAAAAATTTAAAAAAATATATTTTGCACAACAACACAAAACACATACATATTTTTAAAATGGAAATTCTTACTATATGTAATATAGTACATTGTTATTTTCTTTTCTCTTTTATTCCATTCTAGTTCACTTTCTTTCTTTTAAAATTTGCTTCCAGTTCCTAGTCATTTGCCACAACTGAACAGTGCTCTGGCTTTCATTTCTCTCTTAATAAAACAATAAAATAAAATAAAATAAAATAAAATAATTACTAAGGGTACTAGGAAGTAATTCACCTACTAAAGTGTATAATATGCTATGCACAAGGACCTGAGTTCCAGTCACTGGCCACCACATGGGAACATCTGCATGGGAATATTCAGGAGCAATGGAGCAATGCATAGTATTTCTCCTCTCCTTTCTTATCCTTTATCTGAAAAAAAAAAAGGGGAAAGAGAGAAAGGAGAAGTAACAGAGCACACAGGAGTGATGGAATCATGCAGGTAAGAAACCTTAGCACAACCTGGAAAACAAGAATAAATAAGCTAATATAACATAAATGTCACAATGAACTTTTTATTTATTTATTTATTTGTTTGTACATTTATTTATTTTCCCTTTTGTTGCCCTTGTTGTTTATCGTTGTTGTTGTTATTGTTGTCATTGTTTTTGGATAGGACAGAGAAATGGACAGAAGAGGGGAAGACAGGGAGGGGGTGAGAAAGATAGACACCTGCAGACCTGCTTCACCGCCTGTGAAGCAATTTCCCTGCAGGTGGGGAGCCAGGAGTTCAAACTGGGATCATTGTGCCGGTCCTTGCGCTTTGCTCCACTTGCACCACAATACACCTTTTAAGTATTTATTTTTACCATTAACGTCACAATAATCAATTGTTCATGACCTATAGTTTGAAAAGCACTGACTCAGTCTATATGATTATCAGTTGCAGGCTGAAATTTGTTAAATCAACAGAATGAGTAGATTAGTGGTTCAAGGTCTAAACAAGCTTGTTGCTTGGCTCACTTTTACCTTGAGTCCTATACTAGCAGTAGGTCTTTGTGTTTTGGTTCATGGCTTCCAGTTCTAGTATAGGCTTACTATTTGGGACCCCAGCATAGTCCTCCTCCCCCCCCCCTTTTTTTTCTTTATTCCTCTTGTAGTAAAGTCTTGTATTTAGGCTCCTGGTCATATAATTGTGATTCCACTATGTGTATTCAGACTTCCCCATTGTAGACGGTATCATAAGTGGTCATGGCTTAATGCTTACAACCTGATCATCATGGTTCATTCACTTTTCTTCTTGTTTGCCTCCTCCCTATCTTTCCCTTCTCTCTAAACAAATTAATTAATTAATGTTCTTAAAAACTGGAGTTATATTAATTCCTAGTAAACAGTGCTGATGTCAGGATGGACTGAGATAACAATGTCATTAGCAATTGCTATTTTGCTTGCAGTTAAGTTTGGAAATGATTTGAGTGCTTAGGTTCAGTTATCCTTGGGAAGATCTTTTTTTTATGTTTCCCTCCCTGTTCACCTCCTACTTTCTCTTTTCTTTTTTCCCCAGTTTTCAATGTTTTTTTTTTATGATTGTTATTAGTGATTTAATAATGATCAATAAGATTGTAGGGATAAGAGGGGTGCAATTCCCATTACCAGAGTTCCTTATCCCTGACCCTCCATTGGAAGCTTCCCTATTCTTTATCCGTCTGGGAGTATGGACCAAACATCTTTATGGAGTGTAGAAGGTGGAAGGTCTGACTTCCGTAATGGCTTCCCCATTGGACATGGACATTGGCGGGTTGATCCATGCTCCCGTCTTGTTTCTGTCTTTCCCTGAAGGGATAGGATTTAAGGGAGGTGAGGTTCCAGGACATATTGGTGAGATCATCTGCCCAGGGAAGTCAAGTTGATGTCATGGTAGCCTCTGCTACTTGGTGATGAAAAGCATTAAGATATAAAGCAGAACAAATTGTTTAGTAATCAGGAACCTAAAGGTAAGATGATACAGCAGATGAGCTTTGGGGTCTTCATGTTGGAAGAAGCTAGGAAGTCTATTTTAGGTTTATTCCAAGGGACCCATGACTTTATTAATTTTTGCCTGAGCCCGACAGCTAATGTGCAGGTGTACAAGTGTTGTCTGGGAAGATGGTGTCAGAGTTGAGATAGGACTAGAAAGCTGGATCAGGGCAGAGAGTAACTTCCAAATATGGGGAAAATATATAAATACCATTAACTGTAAACCCCTTTGCTCTACCTTGGGCCCATGTGTATTTAGCACCTCATATTTTCATTGAAAGGCAGCTACTTTTGTTATGTATACTTTTGTTATGTATACTTTTGTTATGTATACTTTTGTTATGTATACTTTTGTTATGTATAAACCACCTGGAGAGTTTCTGTGTCTTATGGATACTGGTGTTTAAGAGAAAACTAAGAATAAAGGCTTTACTAACATAATTGAACAAATTGCTACTAACTGAATTACAGGTATTATAAGGAACACAGAGAGTTTTGACTGAGAAGTGCTCACTGGTACCTCTCAAAACATAATTGAGAGAGAATTTAGGATTAGAAATTGACAACATGCCTCATGATCTCTACTTATGAGGGCTGGTAGGTCAACAGACTTAGCTTTGGTGATATATAAAGCAGAAGTAAAATTATTTATTTATTTTTTATTTATTTATTGGGGGATTAATGTTTTACAGTTGACAATAAATACAGTAATTTGGTAAAATTCTTTTTAACTGTGCTCAAAGATAAGAATTTTTTTATTTTATTAAAACCCAATAAATTTTATAGCTGCTCCATTATGAAACAATAACTGCTCCACCATGAAACACTGGTGTTTGTATTATTTCATTTAACACTAAAGTATTTATTTATTTGACTGCAACTCCTTTTTCTTAAATGAACTACACTACTTTTTCAAGTGAAGTGCAGTATATGTAGAAATTCAGAGTAAGGTATGTGTAATTAAAAAATGGGTTATGTATTCTTATATCACACTTTTCTGTTTACACCTCTCCCAAGATAGCATATCTGTGTGTATTTGTGTGTGATGTGTGTGTATATATATATATATATATATATATATATATATATTATCTGAATGTGTTTATATTATTCAGACATGTGTATAAATATTCATAAGGCAATTCATACATAAATGAATAATTTAGTTTTCTTAGCATCACTGTATCTGTTTATAGAATTCACTTTCTGTCTTAGTTGAGCATCACCTCACAAAGTGCTTCTCAAACAACTATTCTCAGCAAGCATTTGGAATATACCTAACACAACTGATCAATTTTACAGAACTGTATATTTCCTATTGTGTAATCATTTACCAAAAACTTGGTGACTTAACATAACACACAATTGTTATCTAACAATTCCTAAAATCAGAAACTCTAAAATCTAAGTTCTGAAACTTCTGAGGGAAAATTCATTTCAATGACTATTTTATTTTCTAGCAGTTGCCTTTATCTCATGGTCCATAGTGTATTCCACCTTCTCCATAGTAGCCAAAACCTGGAAACAACCCAGGTGTCCAACAACAAATGAGTGGCTATTGAGAAAGTTGTGGTGTATATACAGGATGGAATACTACTCAGCTGTTAAGAATAATGAATCCACCTTCTTCAATCCATCTTAGACGGCGCTTGAAGGAACTGTTAAGTGAGATAAGCCAGAAAGAGAAAGACGAGTGTGGGATGATCCCACTCATAAACAGAAGTTGAGAAAGGACAGAAAGGGAAACACAAAACAGAATTTGACTGGGTTTGGAGCATTGCAAGAAAAGAAAAATTCTGGGGGGTGGAGCTGGGGGGAAGGGTATATATTTGGCTCCACTGTAAGGTACTGGTGGTAGAGACACAGGTCTTAGGTGGCACAAACGGTTTTAACATATACTCCTATTTATTTATAGTCTTATAAATCACCACTTAATTAATATAAGAAGGGAAAAATAGATTGAATGTCTAGAATTTTTAAATGCGTAGATTTCAATTTTGAGTACATATTCCTATAAGCCCTTAAGATCTCAAATTTGTAAATTCTAATAATGGGCTTAAATTGTTAATGCATTTATAATAATAAATTTTTGGAAATATTAAATCACCTATAATCTTAGATCAGGGAAATCAGTAGCAATCAGTCCTGTCATTATCTAAGATATAGTGATTTGTAAATAGCATTAAAAGACATAAATCATGGTAAGGTCTAATATGGTACAATAAATCCTGACCATGGAATTTTCAAAGTAAATGAAGTTTCTAAACAGTTATAATAATTATCTATTATAATTATATATAATTATTATAATAATTATCTATTGCTTTCTTAAACTCTAAGGTAGCAAGGAAACTTCTTCATCTCTGTAAAATCTGTATTTCTCTCAGTCTTGAAATCTCTAGGATTTTTGCTCGTTTTCCTTCATCCTTCTCTTGATCCATACATACCATTATATACTGCATCTGCCGATCTCAACCAAATCAGCGCAACCAGTGTCACCTCAACATGTTTCACTTCAGATGTGTCCAGTGATGCCAGGTCTAGGATGTTAATCCTCCAGCTCTTATACTCTGCCACAAAGTTGCAAATGTTACCATGATGTCAACTTGACCTCTCTGGACAGAAAACTTCACCAATGTGTCCTGGAACCTCACCTCCCCCAAGTCCTATCCCATCAAGAAAAGAGAGAAACAGGATGGGGTTATAGATTGCCATGCTAATGTCCATATTCAGCAGAGAAGTAATTACAGAAGCCAGACCTTCCACCTTCTACATCTCATAAAGAACTTTGGTCCATACTTCTGGAGGGATAAAGAATAAGGAATCTTCCAGTGAAGGGGATGGGATACAAAATTCTGGTGGTAGGAACTGTATGGTATTGTACCCTCTCTTACCCTACAGTCTTGTCAATCATTATTAAATCACTAATAAAAAAAAAATAAATGAAAGAGCATCTTCAAATTTTTATTTGACTTTTGTTACATCATCATATTTCTGATTTTGAATCTGCAGTGTCTTTATTATAAGGACCCTTGTGTTTATTCAGAGGACCTACCTGGATAATCAAGGATAATCTCTAAATCTCAAATTTTTTATCTTAATCATAGTAACAAAATTCATTTGTTACTTAAGGAAACAGATACTGAGGATTAGAATATGAATGACTTTGTCAGGCTACTGTTCCTTCTACCATATGTGCAAAAATGTGTACTATTTTTCGATAGGACAGACTATTCCTCACAAGTGGAAGGAATAGAGTTTTCTTATGGTGTTATGTCTAATTCTCTCTGGGTGCCATGTTTTTAGTGACTTTATCATTTGAAATGCTAAATGATAGAGCCTCAAGGGTGAACACAGGAGACTATAAACAGACTTCCAAGTTTTGACTGCCTTAACACTGAATACGAAAGTCTGAAGTTTCTTTAGAAGTATTAATGCTATTATTGACTAATTTAATTTTTAGATTTTTTTAATTACTGGAAATTTAACACTCATTTAAAAAAACTATAAAATTCCATGGATATAGTTTCACACCAACATATGTGTATATATATTTGCACATACTACTACCAAATTTCGTTTGTTCCCCACTCCCTCTGGTAATAATCATAGTTTTTACAAAGTCTTAAAGTCAATTTGGTTACTATTTTTATTTGCAAATTCCTTTGCTTTAGTTATCTATATTCCACATAAGGGTGAAATCATCTGATAGTTTTTGTTCCTTAATTTATATATATATATATATATATTATTTCCTTTTGTTGCCCTTGTTTTATTGTTGTAGTTAAAGATTGATGTCGTTGTTGTTAGATAGGACAGAGAGAAATTGAGAGAGGAGGGGAAGACAGAGAGGGGGAGAGAAAGATAGACACCTGCAGACCTGCTTCACCGCTTGTGAAGCGACTCTCCTTAAGGTGAGGAGCTGGGGGCTCGAACCGGCATCCTTATGCCGGTCCTTGCGCTTTGTGCCACCAGCACTTAACCCGCTGTGCTACCGCCTGACTCCCGTTCCTTAATTTTTGTGGTAGGCCTTGCAAACTTGAGACGAAAATTACATTGTCATACTGATATTATTTTATTAAATAATTAATAATTCTTGTTTTTAAATTACTCATTCTTTATTGAATCACTGATTTCGCCAACTAAGATCTACTGGAATCTATTAAGCACTACACTTAGGCATAGAAGTCTAAGGTTGACACAGTTTTTGCTCCTAAACGTTTGTAGTCCAGTAGTAAACAGTACAAGTAGGACATTATACCAACATTATGGTGTAAATGTTTGATAGGAATGATTTCACTAAAGCCAAGTCTCAGTGCAGGGACTATCCCCTACTTACCCTATCTCATCTCTGGTTGTTAGGGGCTTATTACTCTTCAATGGGAAAGAACCTTATGAATATCCTTAGCACTCAAAAATAGAAGGTAGTGGTGCTTGGCAGTGGCATATAGTCAAGTAGAGTGCATATGTCACAATACTCAAGGACCCTAATTCAAACTTCCAGTCCTTATCTATAAGGGGAAGCTTTATGAATTGTGAAGCAGTGCTGCAGGTGTTTTTTGTTCTGTCACTCTGTCTTTCTCTCCTTCCCCTCTCAATTTCTCTCTTTGTCCAAAATAATAAATAAAGCTAATTTTTTAAAAAATTTCAGTGGTGCAATGACTTCCCACATATTTCAGATGGAAAGCAACAAATAATTGACTATTATAATGGAAGCCACCTAGGACTGGATGAATAGCTGACCTGGCTTGCTCATTAGGAAGTGTGTGGTATATCCTAGAATAGCAGTAAATAGTTTACAGGCATTTACAGTTTGGTTTCAATAGGATTCTTTTCTGATGTTCATCAGGGTGAGCAAAACACAATGACTTGTAAAATGTAGGGGTTGAGAATGAAGAGTGACTTCCAGAATTCTGATTTGAGTTATTCTTTCTGTAGTTGTCATTTTCAGCTTTCTCCAACTCTTTTCAGTCACTGTTCATTCTCCAGCCCATCTTATTCCTTCTCTCAAACCAAAGGACTCTCTAACTGTACACAGTGGGAAGGAGGCAGTAGTCTATTTTTTTCTTTTATCCTTTGTCCACTTCTATTTTTATGGTCTAAACTCTCTTTTCTTATTCCATAAAGACTTATCTTCAGATATTCAAAAACTTCTTTAGATAGATATTAACAGTTTCCTACTTCTGAAATTCCTGCTTTAACAACTCTAGTTTTCCTTCAGGCAAATTGGATGTCTCTGACAAAGGGAAAAAGTCATGCAAACATGGAACACTGGGGAAAGGAAAGAACAGAGGGTGATGTTTTGAAATTATCATGCAATTAGTGCTCTGACAGGGGAAGTTCCAAATATGGAAGAGGCCATGCAGGACCCTTAGGAACGTAAAGTCATCTAAACTTAATTGTGAGGGCAGTAGAGAGTAATGGTCTTAAGCAGGGGGATGTCATGGGATTTCAGCCTTAGATTGCCTGTGTGGATGTGGTGTGGCAAACCTTTTAATGAGAGAAACTATTGAGAATGAAGAATCAGAACATAAATGTAGAAATAAAGTGAAACGTGGAGATGACTTGCAGTAGAGCAATTTTCTTTTTTCTCATTGCTTGTTTTTAAACTTTTTATTGTTAGTGATTTAACATTGGTTTACAGAATTATAAGATCTCAGGGATATAGTTTTTTTTTTTTAATTTAATTTTATTTATTCCTTTCTGTTGCCCTTGTTGTTTTATTGTTGTAGTTATTATTATTGTTGTTGTTGTCGTCGTTGTTGGATAGGACAGAGAGAAATGGAGAGAGGAGGGGAAGACAGAGAGGAGGAGAGAAAGACAGACACCTGCAGACCTGCTTCACCGCCTGTGAAGCGACTCCCCTGCAGGTGGGGAGCCGGGGCTCGAACCGGGATCCTTATGCCGGTCCTTGTGCTTTGCGCCACCTGCGCTTAACCCGCTGCGCTACAGCCCGACTCCCAGGGATATAGTTTTATACCTATCTCTACAGCTTATAGTGCACACCAACAATTTCGTGCATCCATACCTTGTAGTTTTGTGATATGCTTAGGAGGCCCAGCTGGCAAAACACAGAAATTGATTGAATAGAGAACATCAAGGGAGAAATGGACTCAATATTATCCCTAGAATTCTGATGTGAATAACTAAACTACTCATTCTTATGAGATAATGCACTTGGAAGACAACATAGGAGTGAGGAATGATATTATTATTTCTGCCCAAAGTGTGCTAAGTTTGAACCCTCATGTGGAGTTAACTTTTTACCTTGAAGGCCATTGAATATGAGATCTGGGGCTCAAGAATGAAGTTTGGGCTAAAAGTAGAGATTTGGAATTCACTGGGGTAGAGGTAATAATTAAAACAAAAGGGTTGTTTTATACTATTGGCGTATGTTTTATGAAAAATGAAAACATAAAAGAAAATGGAAAAAATAGTACCTTGAAGAATATTGTTATTTCAAGGGTGGAGATGGAAGCAACATTCTATTGAGGGTACAAAAAATAAAGTATAAACAGAGAGCTAGAAGAGTGGTGTGTTACAGACATTACAGAGAAATGCCTTGAAAAATCTGTATTGTGAATAGCAACAAAAACTGTGGAGAGGTCAGCAAGATAAAAATGGAAGTATGTGTGTGCTGTATTTAGCTGCAAAACCAATTCACTGAGAGTTTTAGAAGTCTAGTGAATATAGAAACCAGTTAGTTTAGGCTTGATACCTAAGATGGGGTTAAGAAACTAGGGTGAATGAGTGTAGACAATGTTCGTAGGAGGTGTGACTGAGGACTGAGATGAGAGATAGCATAGATGAGCCCATTTTAAAGTTATAGGACCAAGTATTTTTAAATGCCATTAGGATTTGAATAACTTGATATGCATTTTTAGGCTAAATGTTCTTAGATTATGCTTTTCCTTTATTAGTTATCTGAAGTAATTTAATTACTGAGTAAATCATATAGATATCTTTAAATCTGTTCTCTTCCACTGACTAATGTTGACTCTTTATTCACTCACTGTCAGGCCACCCCATCATCTGCAGTATTCCAGCCTTTAGGTTCATAATTAGTTAATAATTTGTTCGGCTTTACATGTTTGCTCTTTTTTCAGCTACCAGTTTACAGATGCTACCATGATGCCAATCTGACTTCCCTGGATCGACGACCCCACCGATGTGTCCTGGAGCTCCAATTCCCCAGACCCCTGCCCCACTAGGGAAAGAGACAGGCTGGGAATATGGATCGACCTGCCAACACCCATGTTCAGCAGGAAAACAATTACAGAAGCCAGATCTTCCACCTTCTGCACCCCATATGACCCTGGGTCCATACTCCCAGAGGGATAAAGAATAGGAAAGCTGTGGTCCGGAAGGTGGCGCAGTGAGTAAAGCACTGGACACTCATGCATGAGGTCCTGAGTTCAACCCCCAGAAGCACATGTACCAGAGTGATGTTGGTTCCTTCTCTCTCTCCTTCTATCTTTCTCATTAATAAATAAATTAAATATTAAAAAAAAATAATCGGAAAGCTATCGGGAGGGGATGGGATATGGAGTTGTGATGGTGGGAATTGTGTGGAGTTGCACCCCCCTTATCCTATGGTTTTGTCAATGTTTCCTTTTCATAAATAAAAAATAAAAAAATTAAAAATCCGTCCTTTTCATGGCCCCCCCTTAGATGCCTTACCAGGACATAAAATGAAGGTAACTTAGTATAAATAGCTTCAGTTGTTAATTTCAGAGCATTGTAGTCTCCCCACATTCTTTAAATTCAAGACTAATTACCTCTCATGGGATTGATGCCAAACCATCCCCTGCCCTTTTTCACTCCTGCATTTCACTAGATTCTGGATAACACAACCATACTTCTTTATTTCTTTTTTAAATTTTTAAAAATATTTATTTTATTTATTTTCCCTTGTGTTGCCCTTGTTATTTTAACATTGTTGTGGTTATTGATGTCTTTGTTGTTGGACAGGACAGAGAGAAATGGAGAGAGGAGGGGAAGACAGAGAGGGGGAGAGAAAGATAGACACCTGCAGACCTGCTCCACCACTTGTGAAGCGACTTCCCTGCAGGTGGGGAGCCGGGGGCTCGAACCGGGATCCTTACACTGGTCCTTGCGCTTAATACCATGTGTGCTTAACCTGCTGAGCCACCACCTGACTCCCACTTCTTTATTTCTTTTAGCCAACTCCCAACCGTTAATATTACATAAAATTGCCCTGTTTCATTCATTTGTTGTTACATCCTCTGTATGTCATATCACATCTAATTGGGTCATCATTTTTATTTCCTAAAGTGTTTTTCAAAGAGATAGTTTTGAAAGCAAAAGCTGATGTTGGGATGTTTTTATATATATTTATAATTGAGGTGTGTGTGTCCTTGCACAGCACTGGTTAAAGTTTTAAAGATAAATTTGGTCAAAATTTATAATCTGTAAAATTTTTTTACAGCCTAAGTAAATTGTCTTTTACTATAATGTGGAGCAAATGAGAGTGGTTGTTTCTCAAACTAAACCTGCCTGTAGGAGTCCCTTCCCCTTAGGATATCTTTCTTTCCAAATATGTGACATATGGCTTTCAGATTTATGGATCAAGCAAAGACAGTCTTTTTTTTTTTTTTTTTTTTTTTTACCAGAGCACTGCTCAGTTCTGGTTTATGGTGGAGCAGGGTATTGAGCCTGGGACTTCAGAGCATCAGGCATGAAAACCTCTTTTGCATAACCATTTTGCTATCTACCCCATCCCTAAAGGACACAATCTTCACATTATCTTAAATATCAGTAAAGAATGATTCTTTCTCAAAGTCTTTAGATAGCTATTAAGTAGGAGTTTCTGCTCAAATAATTTGAGATTAGGATAGCTAATATTGTACTAGTAACAATTATAAAATGTAAAAAAGTTATAGAAAAGCAAACAAAACATGAAAAGTAATCCCAAATGGGCAGAAATAGAGATTTAGTCTTAGCAAGGAGGAAATCACTCAGGGTAAGATCTATATTTATATCTATTTTTTAAACTGAGAACACTATCCATTCCTCCTGATCAAGGTAGCTAGTATTCAAGTTAGAATTTTTCTTCTCTGTTTTCTAAAAGTGTTCGTATAGTATTGTTCTCCTTTGATATTAATACAAATCAATAGCGAAACCATCTAAACCTAAATTTTTCATGGTGAGGATTTTTTCAAGCTTTTTTTTTTTTTTATTTACTGGGTAGAGACAGCCAGAAATCAAGAGGGAAGGGGTTGATAGAGAGGGACAGAGATAGAGAGATACTTGCAGCCCTGCTTTCTCAAAACAGCTCACAAAGCTTTCTCCCTGCAGGTGGGGACATGGGGCTTGAACCCTGTTCCTTGCACATTGTAACATGTGTGCTCAAACAGGTGTGTTACCACCTGCCCCATTGTGAGGATTTTGATAATGAATTCAGTATTTTAATTCACACAGAATAATTTAGATTTCTGCAATCTTTAGTTACAGATCTAGTAAGTTGTATTTGTCAAGGGTTTTATCTAGTTTCATCTGAGCTAACAAATATTGGTATTTATAATATACTCTTATTATCTTCTTAATACCTATAGTACCTCAACTAATGCTATATCTTTTATTACTGATGTCTATAATTTGGAGGTCTAGCCAAAGCTATAAAAGTAAAGAAAAAGAAAAGAAAACATTTATATAGGGAAAAGTAAAAAGGAAAAGTAGAGGTTAAGGCAGGAGCTCACTGGGTTAAGCGCACATGGCACAAAGCGCAAGGACCAGAGTAAGGATCCCGATTCAAGACCCCAGCTCCCCACCTGCAGGGGGTTGCTTCATAAGTGGTGAAGCATGTCTGCAGGTGTCTGTCTTTCTCTCCCCCTCTCTGTCTTCCTCTCCTCTCTCGATTTCTCTCTGTTCTATCCAACAACAGCAATAATGACAACAAGGGCAACAAAACAGGAAAAAGTGGCTTCCAGGAGCAGTGGATTTGTGGTGCAGGCACTGAGCCCCAGCAATAACCCTGGAGGCAAAAAAAAGGAAGAAGTACACAATAGCACCAGGAGGCTTGAGTGTAAAGGATGTACTCATTATCCTAATTGTGGTGGTGGTTTTATGGGTCTGTTCACAAGTCAAAACAACAGGTTTTACATACTAAATATATTTATTTTTTGTGTGATAATTTTTTATTAAAAAATCTATGAAAATATCTTACATATTAGAAATGAAGATGTAAAAATATTATTTAAATTAAAAATGCTAATGTCTGATAAAATTATTATTTTTAAAAGTTTGTTTGTTTATTTATTATGTATTATTGGATAGAGACAGAGAAATTGAGAGACAAGGAGGAGGTATAGAGGAAAAGAGACAGAGAAACACCTGTTTCACCACTTGTGGAGATTTCCACCTTCTAGTGAGGACCAGGGGCTTGAATCTGGGACCTTACACACTGTAGGGTGTGGACTTAACCACTTGTGTCACCTGGGCTATATACAATTATTATTATAATTATTATTTATATACAATTATTATTTAGAAAATGCTAAATCAGATGTGGGAGATAGCATAACGGTGATGCACAAAAGCTTTCATGATTTTTAAATCTTGTACAAATCATATGTAGGGTCAATGTATACAAATCAGTTTTGTTTCTATAAAGTAACAAATAAAGAATAGAAGAATAAAATGTTATATCCTTTTAAAACAGAACTTAAAAATCATAAAATTATAAATTAAGTTAAAAAGGCATTCACTGAGCTGCATGGAGAGCACTATAAAACATCCCTGAAGAAACTGAAGATTCTAAATAATCTAAAGAAATGGAAGAACATACCATATCATATTAATGATAAGCAATAGTTCTAATAAGTTATTAATATCAGTGATGCTGATATTTTTTTATCTGTGGATTTAATACACAAACAGATCAAATTGAAATGTTGTCAAAGTGAAAGTTCATTCTAAAATTAATATAGAAATGCAAAATATCCTAGAATAGCCAACATAATCTTTAGAGACAAAATCATTTGCATTTAAAGACATACAATACTTATTGTTAGTGAGCAAGCTTTATAGACTCCATCTTGCTCTCCTCATATACACATATATTGCTTATCTCTTCTCACTGGTTTCTGTAAACACTTGTCACTTAGAAAACAATATTAAAATATTCTTTACCCTGTCTCCCACCACTAGGGAATGATAGGCTAGGAATATGCTATTCACAGCTTCTTCAGGATGTTATCTCAAAGTTTTAGAAAGCACAAGACTACCAAGCCCTCTTGAATTATTTCCACATGATCTCTTACTGTAGCTTGAAAATTGCATGCATGACTCAGTCAGATGGCAAGATTGGACCTCATCTTCCCCACTCACCAATGAACCACTCTATAAATTCCAGTCTAAGAATAAGACGGTTTTTGAAATGTGAATCTGACATTCACACTCCCATTGCCTGTGCTCTCTAGGCTCTTAGTTCTACTCCTCAATTTAAAGAATCCACCAAGCTCTACTTGGGTGCTGCCTCTGTGCTCTGTGCTCTGTTCCTGGAGAGTTTCCCAAGGCAGTAGTCAGAGTAAACATATTTCAAAGGATTGCCTCATTAGTGGGCAATAACTATCCCTCAAATAAATGCTGTAGGGCTGGAGAGAACTTCACTGAGTAGAGTACTTTGCCTTGCTATGCTTATAGTCCAGGTTTGCACCACATGGGAAGTGTTATGGTATGGAAGGAAACTCTGGTGCTGTGGGGGCCAGGTGGTGGCGCACCTGGTTAACCGCACAGACTAGCATGTGCAAGGACCCAAGTTCAAGCCTCTGGTCCCTACCTGCAGCAGGGGAAGCTACAAGTGGTGAAGCAGGGCTGAAGATTTCTCTCTCTGCCTCTCTCTATTTCTTCACCCCTTCTCAATTTCCTTCTGTCTCAACTCAATAATAAATAGATAAAAATAAAAAAAATAAGTAAAAAAAGAAACTCTGGTGCTGTGGTGTCCCTCTCTGCTTTTCCATTTATTTTTTATTTAAAATTTTATTATAGAGACAAAGAAATAGGGAGAGAAGAAAGAGAGAGAGAAAGAGATATACATGCAGCGTTGCTTCACTGCTTGTGGAGCTCCCTTCTTGCAGGTGGGGACTAGGGCCTTAAAACCTGCATGGTAAAGCGTGAGGTCTACTAGATACACTACTGCCTGACCACCTCTCTTTGTCTTTATATCTGAATGAAAAAAAAAAAGAACCTTAGTAGTGAAATCCCACTAGGTCTGCAAAGAAGTAAGTAAACATACAAATGTGTATCTACCATCTCAGAATCTTCTAGCACTCAATTTTTTTGCACTAAGCTTACATTTTGATTAACTTCTTGAGTCACAAGCATCAAAAACTCCTCACCTAGCTATAAATTTTAATAATCAAAGAGTATAATTTTACATAACAACATATAAATAGAATAGTGGAATACAAATCTAGTCATAACCCCAGATATACTTGGTCAATTTATTTTCAACAAAGCTATCAAGATAAGTAAAGAAAAGTTTTTATTAACAAATTAGTTCTGAAAGGACTGAATAACATGGGAAAAATCAACCTTGAATCCTTCCTTATACCTCATAAAAATTAACATACTTAATATCTAAAACCATAAAGATTATAGAACAAAACAGAAGAGTATTTTCATGACCTTGAGGTCAACACACATTTCTTGAAAGCTTGTTTGTAGATTCTAGCAGGGGAGCGCAGCTACTCATATATCCTTGACTGAAGATCGATGTCTCTATTCAGGGAAGGCCGTCCTCTTCCACTGAGCTTTAGGAGGGTCGCACATGGAGCGGTAAGGGAGGAAGAGGACACCTGCCTAACCAGCCAGATCAGCTGAATCAACCCTGGCAATCAATGGGGTGACAGATGCTGCAGCCAGATGGTCTCCACATCCAAGCACATATTTTTTATAAAGGCCATAAAATCACACCTAGGGGCCAGGTGGTGGCATACCTGGTTTAGTGTACATGTTACAATGCACAAGGATCCAAGTTCAAGCCCCCAGACCCCACCTGTAGAGGGAAAGCTTTATGAGTGGTGAAGCAGGGCTACAGGTGTCTCTGTCTCTATCTCTGTCTCCTCTCTCAAATTCTGGCTGTCTCTATCCAATAAAATTAAGATAACAAAAAAAATAAAAATAAAACACCTAAACTACCAGAATAATTAAGAAATAGAACTTCATAAAGAAATGTTAATCATTGTTAAGAAAAAGAATCTGTAATCCATAGAGTATGAGAAATATCCCCAGTACAGGCAGATAACAAATACAGGTATCCAGAATATACAAATTACAAGCAAGGCTGAATGTTTATAGTAGCTATGTGAGAAACTACTATATTTAGATAGATATGATACCATTGGCAGTATTATGGTATCTGAAGTCAGCCTTCTAGTCAAGGGAAAAGTTTGTAAGCAAAACTATTTTTTTTCCAAGTCATCTCAGAACACTCTCCTAGTTACATTTGTTCAGCAAAATATGGTAACTAAAATCTTACCAGACAACTTTTCTAAGATAACTTTAACATTCTTTTCTCTTGCATTATCCTGTTTAGTTAAGCTCTTTGAATTTTTGCAACTACAGAAAACCCTGAAGGATTTGGAAAGCTGCTCCAAAAGATTCCTGAAAACCCAGCATGTGGGTGGATAATCAGGGCTGTGGTTATTTTAATTCAATAAAGAATAAGTATAGAAAGTTATCAGAGTCTAAGACTCTCAAAAGGAAACATTTATACGTTTTCGTTTCTCAGGGATTTATGCTTCAGATAATTGGTTGGTGAGTTCAGTCTGAAGGTTTGTATGAATGCTTGGATTTCTGTCTTCAAGTCTCCAGTTTTCGGGATGATGAAGGTAGAATGCATGATAGTGAACTAAGAGGATTATTTTAATGCTATAAATGAACACTTTAGCTAATCAGGCATTGTGTATTGGTGAAAAGAGTGTAAATTCTGAGGTCTCAAAGTATTAGAAGCTGTTACCCCTCAGATTACAACCAAAAGAATGCCATATTTTTCCCTGATTGCTAAAGAACTATTTGTTTATTGTAGAGATTTTTGTAAGCTCTTAAGAAACAGAAGGAAAAAATTACTTCTAATTCCACATTAATTTTTTCCCTACTTGTATCACGGTAGCTTAGGTCATTTCTTATATTAAATCTTTTTCTCACAGGCATTTTCTATACTTAATTTTTTTCCTTTTTGGTCTCCAGGGTTTCATCATTATGGGATGACTTTTCCAGATAGAACAAGTAAAAGAGACAGGGAGTGAGGAAGGGAAAGGAAAAGAAGGAGAGGTCATATAGCACCAAGATTTCCTTCAGTGCAGTTAGGATCTAGCTCAAACCTGGGCCACATACATGGCAAGATTTCTCACTATCCAAATAAGCTATAAAACTCTGCAAACTCTTTCCCTTTAACTATTTCACTATTATTGTACACTTCATTGTTTCTAGTTTTTCTTTATGAAGTATGGTTCATTCCAGTCTATGTATTTTTTTTTTTGTTATTGTTTTTCTTTTCCTTTTTGCCACCAGGGTTATCGTTGAGCCTTAGTGCTGCAATCCACTGATCCTGGCAGCCATTTTTTTCCCTTTAAATTTTTTTTCCTATTTTAACTCATAGGACGGAGAAAAATTGAGAGGGGAGAGGGAGACAGAGAGGTAGAAAGAAAGATAAACACCTATAGACCTGCTCCACCACTTGTGAAGTGTCCTGACTGCAGGTGGGGAGCGGGGGCTTGAACCCACATCTTTATGTGGGCCCTTACACATAGTGCTATCTGAGCTTAAGTGGGTGTGTACCACCAACCATCCAGCCCCAGTGATTCTTTATCTCTCTCTCTCTCTCTTTGTGTCTGTATACATATGAACAGTTAACACTGTTTCCAGAGCCAACTGCCTCACTTTATTTTTTAATCCAGACAAGAAGAAAATTAGAGGGAGATAAAGTAATAAAAGCAGAAAGACGGAGAGATACTACAATACTGCCCCCATAATTCCTAAAGTTTGCCTTGGTGTTATGGTACTCCCATATAATTCCAGGGTTTGAGCCTAGGGTCCCATGAATGGTAAAATGTCACCCAACACTACTAGGTAAGCTATCCCCTAACCCATTCTGTGCATTAACTAAAAATAAATATTTCAGCACTCCATATTATTGTGTCAATATGAAGATAATCGAAACCTTTAAAGTTCCATCAGACTAATGTCTAAACATTTTGCACCCTCTTATGAGTATTTTAGAATGCCTTTTCCATTATGTATTTACCAATACTGGGTACTCTCAGTTTATTTTTTTATATTATTAGTGATTTAATAATGATCAACAAGATTGTAGGATAAGAGGAGTAAAATTCCACATAATTCTCACCACTAGAGTTCTGTATCCCATCCCCTCCATAGAAAGGGTCCCTATTCTTTATCCCTCTGGGGATATGGACCAAAATTCTTTTTTTTTTTTTTTTTTACTTTATTGGGGAGTTTAATGGTTTAAAGTCAACAGCAAAATACAGTAGTTTTTACATGTGTAACATTTCTCAGCTTTCTTTTTTTTAAAAAAAACTTTTATTTATTATCTTTGTTTATTGGAGAGAGACAGAAATCGAGAGAGTAGGAGGAAATACGGAGAGCGAGAGAGACACCACTTGCAAAGCTTATACCTTGCAGGTGGGCTTGAACCTGGGTCCTTGAACATTGTAACACATGTGCTCAACCAGGTGAACCAACACCTGGCCCTTCGTTTCTCAGTTTTCTACTTAACAATTCAACTCCCTCTAGTTCCTCTTCTGCTGTCATGTTCCGGGACCTGAACACTCCCCACCTACTCTAGAGTCTTACTTTGGTGCAATAAACCAAACCCAGTCCAAGTTCTGCTATGTGTTTTCTTATTTTTAAGCTTCTCTCTTTGTTTATACAAAATTCAGAAGGTGAAAGGTCTGGTGTCTGTAATTGCTTCTCCACTGAACATGGATTTTGGCACGTTGATCTATACCTCTAGCCTGTATCTTTCCCTAGTGAGGTAGGCCTCTGGAAAAGTGAGGTTCCATATTGGTGAGGTTATCTGCCCAGGGAAGTCAGGATGACATCCTTGTAGTGTCTTCAACTTAGTGGCTGAAGAACGGTAAGATATAAAGCAAGACAAATTATTTAATAATCAGGAACATAAAGGCAAGAATAGAGCTGATCAAACTAAGGGGTCTTTGTGTGCAAAGGAACTACGAAATCTATATAGATAGTAATTTTTGCCTGAGCATGAGAGAGAAGGAGAGAGAGAGAAGAGGAGAGAAGAGAAGGTGGAAAAGGAGGGGGGAGAGAGAGAGAGAAGGAAGGAAGGAAGGAAGAAAGAGAAAGAAAGAAAGAAAGAAAGAAAGAAAGAAAGAAAGAAAGAAAGGAAGGAAGGAAGAAAACACAGGGGTTTGGGTGGTGATGTACCTGGTTGGGCACACATGTTGCAATGTGCAAGGACCCAGGTTCGAAGGACCCAGGTTTAAACCCACGATCCCCACCTTCAAGAGGAAAGCAGTGGTGAAACAGTGTTGCAAATCTCTCTCTCTCTCTCTCTCTCTCTCTCTCTCTTCTATCACCCCTTTCCCTCTCAATTTCTGCCTGTCTCTATGCAATAAATAAATAAAGATTTAAAAAATAATAAGCAAAAACAATAATGAAAACTAGAGCACTGGTTCATAATATTTGGTACTGGGGATCACACATACACTCTACCAGACCTTCTACCAGACACCTTCCTGGTCCAAGTATAGTTGAAGTTTAGAATCTAAGTAACTTTTGTATATGAAAACACTGTTTTGATCTACTCTTTAGTAGCTGTATTTAATTTTTATTTACTAGTGACCCATTTCCTCAGCAAGAATATGCTTATTCCAAGTTGAGTTTGTTTCTTTCCTCCAATGTTGTCTACTCTGATCATCTTTCCTGCTTTTTCTTACTAGTTCTCCACTTTTTTCCTCCCCTTTTTGAAGGTGGGTTAAGATTCCATGCAGAATACCCACCAGCTGAGGAGAGGGATACACTCAGTTCTATCCATCAGAAACTTAGAGAAAGCTGGCTTGAAGTTTGATAGTACTTTAGTTAAATCATTAGCATAACATTAATCTGAAAACTGATGGCATATAGCTTAGGCTTCAGCTCCACCTCATTTCTTACAGAATTATCAAGTTTCTGATTTTTTGCATGTGTGTGGTTAGTAAATAGGTATACCATATTTCCAGAAGTATGTTTCTTCTCTATTTTTGGCTCTCCTCAAGACCTTTCTACAACTTCCAAATCTTGTGAACATATAATCTATTTCACTTCCCTTTATTTACTCTTTTCTCTATAGTATAAGATGAATAAACAAAGAACAGGCTAGAACACTCTAGCTCAAATGACAAATGAGTGACAGTCATTTGATAACATTTTGCTGGGACTTTTTTTTATTTATTGAAGAAAGGATTAATTAACAAAACCATAGGGTAGGAGGGGTACAACTCCACACAATTCCCACCACCCAATCTCCATATCCCACCCCCTCCCCTGATAGCTTTCCCATTCTCTATCCCTCTGGGAGCATGGACCCAGGGTCATTGTGGGTTGCAGAAGGTAGAAGGTCTGGCTTCTGTAATTGCTTCCCCGCTGAACATGGGCGTTGACTGGTCAATCCATACTACCAGTCTGCCTCTCTCTTTCCCTAGTAGGGTGGGTCTCTGGGGAAGCTGAGCTCCAGGACACATTGGTGGGGTCTTCAATCCAGGGAAGCCTGGCCAGCATCCTGATGGCATCTGGAACCTGGTGACTGAAAAGAGAGTTAACATACAAAGCCAAACAAATTGTTGAGCAATCATGGACCCAAAGCTTGGAATAGTGGAGAGGAAGTGTTAGGGAGGTACTCACTGCAAACTCTAGTGTACTTCTGCTTTCAGGTATATATTTTGCAGTAGTTTATGGATACGTGTGAACATATGTTCTCTCTCATAGAAACTGGTGTATATCTAGGTTTTGGGACTTTGTTAGAAAGTGAATGTGTGGAATGACAACCCTTCAGCTTCATTACTCGGGTGGGACTTTTTTAAAGGGATATACTAAAGCAAGTAAAATAGTACATATAATGAGACACAGAGACAAAAGCAGAGAAAGAGAGTGGAAAGTCACAGAAAAGATAGAAAGTCAAACACAGTGAGAAACAATTTCTATCTGTGTCTCACTGTGCACATCCTCCATTCTGCTCTCTCTCTCTCTCTCATGTAAATGAGAGAGTGAAAGAGAGATTAAAGTATGATTGTATTTAAATTTAAATATTCAGTGCTGATATCCCAAAATATACCTTTGCCTGCAAGGCCCCTGCAGGTTCATTTCAACATTTGGAAAGTCTGGCCCAATTTGCATATTCTCTCTGAGGCTTCCTGCTGCCTCTGTCCAGGAGTCTGTCCCCTTGTACAGGATTGCCTCTGGGCTGAGGGCTGCTCTGGCAATAGAAGAGGACATGTAGCACCCAACTATTGAGCTGTCATTCCTATTAGATGACTCTAAAATATGTAAGTAACCACCAAAACAGAACTCAATATGAGGGAACAAAATGCACAAATAAAATATGAAAGACAGTATTTTTATTCTTCAGATAACTGAAAAGCCTTAGGGAATCCTAGGAGACAATGAATGAGGAATGAAGGTCTTTCAGAAAATAAGATCAGAAGCCTTGAAAGCTGTTCTTTGGTAGAATGTCTCCCTAAGGTCCTTTACTTGGAAGTCCTGTTTACCAGGCTCTTCAGATTTCAAGATGAGATACAAGCTATAAAAGGACTCCTAGGAAGAAAATGTCTTTTGGCATTGAATTGTGGAGTGCTATTTTCTGACGAGCAGGTGGGCAGCATACAATGTAAAGTGCTGATGGTCCATTCTCAAGGGAAATACCTAGTAAATGAGGCAGGGATTTGAAGCAAAGAAAACACAGTTCTTTTGGGATGTTAGCATCAGTTATTCACAGCTTAATATATTTTGTCTGAGTTAGATATAAGATTAGGAGTTGAAGGCCTTTATGTAGCAGATGGAATATAGATAAGCTTGGAAATTGCCCTAAATTTCTCCCACGTCCTAATAGGAAACTACTAATGCAAAGGGACTAAAAACAGGATTAGACGTGGCAATAGATTACAATGTTTACCTATGCATTGCAGATTTTGCTTATTGGTATTTGATGATGTTGTCAGTGCTCCTGCAAAGGAATTCTCAGGACAGTCAATGTATGGTTATTTCCTTGTCATCATAGAGTTGATCCAGTCTTTTCTCCCTCTTGAGATTTACTGACTGTAGAATTGTTCTCCATGCCTTGTTCAGCAGGTGGAGCTCTATAACTATGCAGAAAATGCCTTGTCTAGGCAGAGAGATTTTTCTTTTTATTTGATTTAGAATAGGTCAGGCTTTTGGGCAAGTATAGAACATCCCTGTGATAGTACTGTTCTTGTGAGTTTTTCTTGGAAGAAACTGTTTCTTAATGTGTTGTATTTGATAGTGTGCAGACACTATCACACAGAGTTCATGGTAAACCTTTTCCTCTTTATAATGACTCGGATCCTCCGCAATTATTCCAGCTCAGTTAAGTTCAGTTTGGAGGACTGGATTTATTAATGTTATTAACACACTTGGCTTTGGTAATGATTGCAATTTGCAAAGTGAACCCTAGAGAAATCACTGTTTAACTTAGAAACACAGGGTCATTTCTCTCTACTTGTTCACTAGGTCTTGAGGTTCTAGCTCTACTAAAATCTTAGGATTTTAATCTACTAAGTCATGTTTGCTTTCTCAGAGATACTTAAATTTCTTTGCCTTCTTAAAAATGTAACTCTTCAAAACTATTTTAAACACAAAGAAAAAAAGTAACTCTTCCCAGACCATGACATATCTATTATAAACACTGATAAAAATTTTGTGACTAGTAAAATACCAGTAATAACTATGTTAAAGAAAAATTAGGCATCAATATTGTTTTCTGTCGCTTTCGGCGGCGGGACGCAGAAAAAGGAGGTTTGGAGCAGAAAGGGAACACAATCCTTTATTTGCGCTGGCACCTCAGAATTGGGTGAGAGAGCAGCAGTTTGGGCCACGTGGAGGTAGCAAAAATGGCCGCCTCATGCAGCAACCTTCCCTGCGTCTAATCACCGAAGTAAAAGGTGGGCAAGAGGGTGAGGGGTGGAAGAAGGAGGGCTTTTATGGGAATAGCTCTCACGAGAATGGGAAGGGGGAGGAGTAACGATAGCACTCCAACTATCGCAGGGAATTGACAATGCCCTGAGGGCACAACATGGCGGAACAGGTGCTGCGAGAATGTCCCAACTCTCGAGGGAACTAGCAGTAGTCTGAGGGGACAACATGGCAGATGTGACTGCATGTGCACAATTTCCCAGCAGTTTTCTCTACTACTTTTGATGCTAAAAATTCTATAAGAAATGCTGAAGTCCAAAAGACTTCAGTGCCTTGACATTACTCTGGTTATAGAATTTTAGCTTAATATTAATTGGTAGATTGATGGACAGATAGATGAACATTTGGGCAGTTCTCTTTGGGAGGTGGGGAGGATGGGGAGACAGAACTTGGTGGTCAGTGTGGTGTGGAACTGTAGACTGTAATCTTACAAGCTTGTAACATACTACTAATAGAAAATAAAAATGAATTAATTCATTAATTACTTAGAGAAAGTCTGAATGATCCTTGTTTAAATTTGTCTATAGCACAGGAGTTTACTGACACTTTAGAGATGTACATATACCCATTGTTGTGGAGTTTTGCTAAGAATAGTTAGTCAGAATTAATGTTTCACTTTATCCATAACTTAAAACATGTTATAGTGTACTTTTTTCAAAAGTTTGAAAATTCCTAAATTTATCAGAAATTATACATAATATAATAACACTTTTATTTTCTTCAAGACAGTAGAAACTAGAAAGAAAAACTATTGAGAGATACTTTTTTTGCATAATACTTGATGAAATTTGCAATTTTTCTATTCCAATGAACATTAAGTAATTAATAAATAGTAATAAAACTATTATGCACTAGGGGAGCATGAGTGGATATATTCATTTCTGTCTGTGAGGATTATACAATCTTATGAAGATGACGTATGAACAGGTGATATCAATGTATTCTAGTAAAGTGGTATGATTACCACTAATAACATGAGAGGAGGTTTAGACTGTGATATTCTTAAAAATAGGCAGTATCCATTCATCTTTATATTTCTTAGTGTTCAAAGAGTTATTTGAAGACTAAACGTTTAATTAATGTAATTGAAATAATATAGCTTGGAAGTTGAGCCTTTATTGAAGGATGTGATGTCTAGAACTTCAGTGATAAATGCTAGTGGTGAAAGCTAATATTTATCGAAATTCTATTATGTGCATTGTATAAAATACTGGTTTAGGGAATCAGGCAATAGTGCAGTGGGTTAAGCACACATGGCGCAAAGTGCAAGGACCGGTTTATGGATCCCGGTTTGCACCCCGGCTCCTCACCAGCAGACGAGTTGCTTAACAGGCATGAAGCAGGTCTGCAGGTATCTGTCTTTCTCCCCCCTTTCTGTCTCCCCTCCTCTCTCTATTTCTCTCTGTCCTATCCAACAATAACAACAGTAATAATAACGGCAACAACAAGGGTAACATCAAGGTCAACAAAATGGCCTCCAGGAGCAGTGGATTCTTAGTGCAAGCACCAAGCCGCAGCAATAACCCTAGAGGCAAATAAAATAAAATAAAAAATACTGGTTCATGGAATCTTCAAAAAAAACTTTCAGATTTTCATCTGACTATGCAAATTGTACTGAGTATACAATTTAACATGGAGGTAGGTTAAAAATTGGTTCAAGATCATCATCTATTTTAAAGTCTGATGTCGAGGATACACTTTATTTTTTCCCCCTATTTTTATCTGTGCTTGTTAGTGGATTACAATATTGTAGGACTACAGGGTATAGTTATAACTGTACCCACCACCAAAATTTTGTGTCCCAACCCACCCACCTCACAAAAATAACTACCATAGTTCTTACAAAATCTTAGAAACAGCTTATTTGCTTCTGTTTTTTTTTCATTATTTATTTTTTATTTTTGCAAGTCACTGTGTATTAGTTCTCTAGATTCCACATGTATGTGAAATCACCTGGTAGATGTCTTTCATCTCTTTGTTTATTTTGCTAAGCAGAATCACTTCCAGTTCTTTCCATTTTTGTCCCAAAGGATAGAGTCATCTTTTTGATTGCAGAGTAGTATTTTATGGAGTTATGGGCTATATAACCCATAACATTCTTAAATTTCAATATTATTAGTGACTTAATGTTGATTTACAACATTAAACCCCACAGTTCTATATCCCTATTCTGATCATTGGAAGCTACAGTAGCTCTCCCAAGGACACAGATATGGGTTGACTATTATTTCTATAACGACCTGTCTACATTTATATATATTTGCCCATTTTTTTCCATAGTCAAATCTTCTCTTCCTTTCTCAGTCACACCTGCACCTATTACTACTTCTGAATGCCCTTCCTTTTTTTCCTCTTCTCTCTCTGGGTCCTGATGGATTGAAGTTCAGAGCTCTGCTTATCATCCCCCTATCATTTCTTCCCTGATGGATGGACTAAAATTGTTTTTGGGGTGCAGAAGGTGGGAGTTCTGGCTTCTTTAATTGCTTCTCCTCTGGACATGGACACTGGCAAGTTGACCCATACCTCTAGCCTGTTTCTATTTTTCCGGAAAAATAGAAACAGGCTAGAGGTATGGGTCAACTCTGGAGAGGTGAGGTTCTAGGATATATTGGTGAAGTCTTATGCCCAGTAACCCATAACTTCTTTATCCAGTCATCAGTCAAGGGGCATTTTGACTGCTTCCATTCTGCTATTGTCAGCAATACAGCTATTAACATGGGATACTTATATCACTTTGCATTAGTGTTTTCATGATCTTTAGATAAATTCTTAATAGTGGTATTGTTGGTTCATGACATAATTCCATTTTCATTTCTTTAAGGACTCTCCGTACAGATTTCCAAAGGGACAGCACTAGTTTGAATTCCCACCAGCAGTGTAACAGAGTCCTTTTTTGTCCACAACTTCACCAAACCTGTCATTTCCTATATTGCTGACATAGGCCATTCTCACAAGTATGAGATGGACTCTGTATAGTTTTAATTTGCATTACTATAATGAAACATGATGAGGACTGGGTGGTGGTGCACCTGGTTGAGTGAACATGTTACAAAGTGCAAAGACCCAGGTTCAAGCTCCTACTGCAGGTTTGTGAGTGGGGGTGAAGCAGTGCTGCAGGCATCTATCTCTCTTTCTCAATCCCTCTCTCTCTCCCTCTACCCTCTGGATTTCTGGCTATCTCTATCCAATAAATAAAGATAATACAAATCTTAAAAAATAATGATAAGTGATGTGGATCATTTCTTCATGTGTCTGTGGGCCATATGTATCTCTTCTTGAGAAATTTGTTAGGTATTTTTTTTCCTTGAAGATTTTTTTCCCCTTCTTTTTTCCCAGAGCACTATTTAGCTCTGGTTTATGGTCTTGTGGGGGAGAATCTGGGACTTTGGAGCCTCAGGCATGAGGATCTCTTTGCATAACCATTATGCTATCTACTCCCATTTTTTTCTTTTTTTTTTCCTTTGATCATTGACTATTTATGTTTTTTGGTGGCTCCAAACTAATTTTTGGACTGGCTTTTCAATTTCCTTGAAAAAAGTCACTGAGATTTTGATAGCAATTGCACTGAAACTGTAGATTGCTTTTGGTGCAATGACCATTTTAATAATATTTGTTCCATTATTTAATCCATGAACAAGGAATGTTCTTCCATTTCTGTGTGCCTCTCTCTCTCTTTTTTAACAATGTCTTATAGTTCTCCCTGTAAAGGCCCTGTATCTCCTTTGTGAGATTCACCCCAAGGTATTTTATCAGTTTGGGTTTATTTCTAATGGGATTGAGTTTTTCATTTCCTTTCTCTTGGTTCCTTCTCTATATACAGAAATGCCACAAATTTATGTGTATTGATTTTGTATGTAGCTACTTTACTGAATTTATTAATTATTTCCAGTAGTTTTCTTTCTTTCTTTCTTTTTCTTTTTCTTTTTTTTTTTTTTTTTTTTTTTGAGCCTTGGGAGTTCTGTAGGTATATTATCATGTTATGAACAAATAGTGATAGTTTTATTTTTTCCTCTCCAGTATGTATACTTTTGATGTCTTTCCTTTGTTTTATCTCTTACAGAAATTCCTATCACCTGCCCAAGCTGGTTTCCGCCCAGAAGATCTACCTGCGAACAAGTCCTGGCCCTCTCAACTTACATTGAAAATGGACTCCAGAAGACGGGTGCTGTCTTTGTTGATCTCACAGCAGCCTATGACACGGTCTGGCACCGTGGTCTCCTAGTCAAGATCTCAAGATGCCTGCCTCCATGGGTGGCCAACACTATATCGTTTCTTCTCCAAAACAGAAGATTCCGGGTGCATCTGGGTGACAAGTCTAGCAGATGGAGACTTGTCTCAAGTGGCCTCCCCCAGGGCTCTGTTCTGGCTCCTACGCTATTTAATATTTACATCAATGACCTCCCAGAAACTTCTTCAAGGAAGTTCATCTACGCCGATGACATCTGCTGTGCAACTCAGGCATCCAAGTTCGACATCCTCGAGGAAACACTCACGAAAGACATGTCTCTGATATCTGATTACTGTAAAAAATGGCGACTAATCCCTAGCACTGCAAAAACGGTATCATCTGTTTTCCATCTACACCATGCCTCGGCCTCTCGTGAGCTTAATGTGCAGCTTAGCGATACGAGAATCCAGCATGAAGCCCAGCCAGTCTATCTTGGCGTTACACTCAATCGCACTCTGTCATTTCACAAACATCTTATAAAAACTGCAGCAAAGGTGGGCGCGAGGAATAACACCATTGCAAGACTGGCCAGCTCCTCATGGGGCGCGAGTGCTTCCACACTACGATCATCATCTCTGGCATTATGCTATTCCACTGCAGAATACTGTGCCCCAGTATGGTTCCGTAGCCCCCATGTCCACTTGGTCGATTCCAAATTATATTCCTCCATGAGGATAATTTCTGGAACCATCCGTTCCACCCCGGTTCCATGGCTGCCAGTTCTTAGCAACATTGCCCCGCCAGATATTTGTCGGGATGCGGCATCATCTAAGTTCATTTCCCACGTCTACACTCGACCGGACCTGCCAATATACGCGGATATCTTTGCCCACCCTGTCCAACGCTTGACGTCTCATCACCCAATCTGGTCCCCTACGTCTACACTGAACTTCTCTGTTCCAGACTCTTGGAAACAGAGTTGGCAGTCAGCTGAGGTAAAGAACAAACACCTCATCACAGACCCCTGCAAGCGTCAACCCGGCTTTGACCTAGCACGTTATGACTGGGCCCTCCTCAATCGCTATCGAACAGGCCATGGCTGGTGCGCCGCTATGTTCCATCGCTGGGGAGCCAGAGACGACCCGAACTGCCCCTGCGGCTCCAGACAGACTATGACCCACATAGTCAACGACTGCCACCTCTCCAGATTCAAAGGAGGTCTCGAAACTTTACATCAGGCTCAACCTGACGCTGTTGACTGGCTACGGAAGAAGGGCAAACGCTAGAAGAAGAAGAATCATAGTGGCAAGGGCCAGAATATTGCTTGTTGTGCCATGTAATTAGTAATTAACAATTTCTCCACACATACACACTTCTTTTTTTGCCATTAGGGTTACCACTATGGCTCAGTGATTAAACAAGGGCTTCACAACTCCTGACAGCAATTTTATTTAAAAAAAAAAAAGTTTCCTTTATTCTTATGGAAATAGAGAAAGAGGGGTAGGGGTAGAGAGGAGCCACCTGCTACACTGCTGCATTGCCCCTGAAACTCCTCACTCCTCTCCTAGTAGGAGTGCACCTGAGACTTGAACCCAGATCTTCCCAAATGGTAACCTGTGCTTTGCGCCAGATGTTCTACTGCCCAGCCCTTCCTATCCTTCTTATCAGTGTTACTGTTTCTGTGGCAAATTTTATGTTTACTATAGTCAAACATGATGGATGTTTCACAGCGTATGGTTTGAGCAATATAGTGGATAAGAATGTAGGAGAAAAAACAGTTATCAGTGCGAGGATAAACCATACCATATTAAGTTAGGGTTGAGGATAGCGTAACTTTAGGAATCATTTGAATAAAAGTAGTAGTGCTGATTCCAATGGATACTTTACAGTATTGTTACAGAGGAGGCAATGCTTTGAGACATTTTGTTTTTAGGATCAGGTGGTTGGTAAAAAAAAAAATCAGAGGAAATAAATTATTCCAGTGGTCCCTGTTTTCCTGCAATTGAATGGATGGTTGCTTCCTCAGCACTGATTGTTGGGAGGCTTCTATGAAGGATAATCACTTGACTGGGTGTAACTGGTACTCTTGCTGGTTCTTACAGGACTTAGGGTTGTTGTGGTATTAGAATTACAAAGCAGAAAGAGAGTATTTTAGGCAGAAATAGCAGTGGCCTTTGGGGGAAACAAAAGTAATTATTTCTAGGATCTTATGCCAACCCTTATATTGCTACATATTACCCTTTCTGATTTTTTGACATCTGATATATATATATATATATATATATATATATATATATCAGTATTGATATTATTTCTTCAGCTAGCCAGAACTGGGGGATTACATGGGAAGTTTCAGGGAATCCCTGCCTTGGCATTTAGTAGCAGGTCTCTCAGACTTGGCACACCAGGCAGGAAGTGAGCAGAGAGAGCGGGATGAAAATGAGTCTGGCATCTGTAAGAAACATTAAGGAAACTGGAAGTGTTTAAGGGTCATGTTGAGCAATAACAGAGGCACCTTCTTCTCTTTGCTGGAGCTCTTGTCTATCTTAGTTGGCAAATACTTGCTTATTGTTAAGACCCAGTCCAAATTTCACTGACTTCACAAAGACTTCTGTGACTCTGCTGGGCAATCAGGCAGATTTCTGCGTGTTTCTGAAATATAGTCGCAGTTTTGATAACTCTGGGTTTGCCTTCCCATGATCTTTAAGAGCTACATCCTCAATTTGCTTGGGGAAAAAAAAAAGCTTTATTAAAAATAAATAAATAAATGGTGCAGGAGGTGGCACACTGATAAAGCTTTAGACTCTCAAGCATGAGGTCCGGAGTTCGATCCTCAGCAGGATATGTACCAGAGTGATGTCTGGTTCTCTCTCTCCTCCTATCTTTCTCATAAATAAATAAAATCTTTAAAAAAATAAAAATAAATAAATAATAATAAACAGATTGTAAAAGAGTAGATTTGGAGTGCATCGTCCTCTCCTTTTTGTAACTTCCTTTTAAAGTTACAAGTCTCTCTTATATGCAGTCTTCTGGTAAGTCAAGTCCATTATATTATATGTCTCTGTGTAAGCTATTTCTCATTATTTTCAGATATGGAGGTTGGTGGGTTGGAAGCTCTGTTGGAATGGAGGGAGTTAACTTTTTTCCCTCTTCTTTTAAAAAATATTTTAATTTTATTATTGGATAGAGACAGATATAAATTGAGAGGGGAGAGGGAGATGGAGAGACAGAGAGACACTTTCAGCCTTGCTTCAGAGCTTGTGAAGCTTGCCCCACCCCCACCCCTGCAGGTAGGGACCATTGGCTTGCACCTGGGTCTTTGTGCTCTGTGGGTGCTTAACCAGATGCACTACAACGTGGTTCTTTCTCTTTTTTATTTTTGCAAATGTCCATTTGCAAACCTTTTGTAGATCTTTTTTTTTCTTTTTTTATATTTATTTTATTTTATTTATTTATTCCCTTTTGTTGCCCTTGTTGTTTTATTGTTGTAGTTATTATTGTTGTTGTCGTTGTTGGATAGGACAGAGAGAAATGGAGAGAGGAGGGGAAGACAGAGAGGAGGAGAGAAAGATAGACACCTGCAGACCTGCTTCACCGCCTGTGAAGCGACTCCCCTGCAGATGGGGAGCCGGGGTTCGAACCGGGATCCTTCTGCCGGTCCTTGTGCTTTGCACCACCTGCGCTTAACCCGTTGTGCTACAGCCCGACTCCCAGTAGATCTTTTAATTCTTTCTTGCACGTGTCCATTTCCCCAGGCAGACTTCTTTCAAGTGAATTACCCATAGTATTTTTCAAGTTCCAAGGTGGGATTGAAAACTCCAGTTCCTAGGCCCTCTGGCCAGTGTTTTTCTCATGTAAATTACCCCCTACTGTTTTCCAGGGGTGGGGCTGCTAATACCAGTTTCCAGGCCTACAGGCCATGGAGAGGCAAAACTCTTTTCATTGATACTTCCAAAGGGATTACTTAAACCTTTTACCATAGATTTGGTCATGTTATTCTGAGTTTGCTTATCAGCATGTTTCTCCACTAGACTGTAGGGTTATTTGAAAACATCAACTGTCACTTTATTCTTCTCCCCCAATTTCCTAATACAGAGCTAATCCTATAAAAGGGACTTTATTATGTTAATAGATAAAAGACTTAAATTACAGATGCTGGAATTTAGTACTGTTCACAATTAATTTAGTAAGTGTTCTTGGGTCAGTCTTTAGCCCACTTTTTTTTTTAAATTTTTATTTATAAAATGGACAAACTGACAACATGATAGGATAAGAGGGGTATGATTGCACACAATTCCCACCACCAGAACTCCATATCCCATCCCCTCCCCTGATAGCTTTCCTATTCTTTAACCCTCTGGGAGTATGGACCAAGGGTCATTCTTGGGTACAGAAGGTAGAAGGTCTGGGTTCTGTAATTGCTTTCTTGATGAACATGTGTGTTGGCAGGTCTATCCATACTCCCAGCCTTTCTCTCTCTTTCCCTAGTAGGGCAGGGCTCTGGGGAAGCGGGGCTCCAGGACATATTGGTGGGGTCATCTTCCCAGAGGAGTCCAATTGACATCATGGTAGCATCTGGAACCTGATGGTTAAAAAAAGAATTAACATATAAAGCCAAACAAGTTGTTGACTAGTCATGAACCTAAAGCCAAGAATATTGCAGATGAAGATGCTTCCCATTTCTATCTCTGCCTTCAATATCCCCTTTCATTATAAAACTCTACCTCTCTTGTACTGTAAAGCCTAGGTGTATATCCAGGCTTTGCTTAAAGTCTGTAACTTCTATTCTTTCCTTCCTGATAGGTGTTATAATCTGATACTATCCATCTTTGGTTCTTCTGAACTCAAATACTTATATTTTCCTGTGTATGAACTCTATCTAATAGGTAAGGAAATGGAAATCTACCAGTGTACCATTGGTTTTATCTCATAGCTGGGTGACATTCATTCTACAGAATGAAAGCATAGCTCACTAAAGCTCCTTTCCATTGTCCAGGCAAGAAAATGGACACAGCTGAATAATCCAAGTGAGTGAATCCTAAAGTATCTCTGTGCCAGGGCAGTCCCTTTTCCCCTATGCTTTGGGGGTGTTTCATCATGACTGTTAGAAGTCTTGCATCTCGGTCCTACAGCTGCCTTTGCATTTGTTTGTTACATTTAGTTGAGTGGGTAAGTTTCTGGCCAAGGGAGATAGGTTGATATCTTTATAGATATTGCTATCATTTTTGCCTAGGCATTCTAGAGCAGCAAAAATTATTAACACCACTTTTTCATTAGCAGGTTCTTAGCCTAACACTATATCAGGTAAACCCAAATGAAAGTGTCAGGGTAAATAGTCTAAGCACCCCAATGTCTATGAGTAGCTGTCTTACCTGTAGTTAAACTAGAAGTCATGATCACTGCTTCTTTTTCCCCCAAGAGAGATTTCACGACTTTTAAAGTGGGCCAGTAACTCCCCAACCAGAGGAGAAAGCACACTATATTTAAAGTAGTGTCTGTTTGTTTCTGTTTTAGTCATTTTGGCAAACTACTTGAAAAATGATTTTTTTGGCTTAAACTCAGTACAAATCTCAGATGTAGTTACAGTGCCAAGATAATTCCAATTTAGCATTACCTAACAAGATTCAAAGCTGTGACTGAAGCCCCCATGGGGGCCACTGGACAGAACTAACTTGAGACTTGGAATCTTACTTGTCTGTTTGCCATGGGGGTGTATATCAAAATAGATGGTAAATGAGGCTGGGAGACAAAAGTAGTTCACAGTGACTTACCCATTCAGTGAATTATGTTTTTAAGTACTATGTACCAGATACCATACTAGATGCTAGAAATAAAACATTAAATAAGACCCAGTTATTGCTTTAAGACACTCATGGGTATTCAGATGTTTATATCCAAAACAAGAAGTCTGAAAATATAATTTTCTAAGTGATATATGTGGGGGCACTGAGAAGGGAGTACTTACACTCATTTGAGCAGGAACATAAGAAAAAATAGTGGTTTGCCCTGGGGAGAAAAGCATTAATAGATCTGTGTAGGGAAGAAACAGAATCTCAAGTATAGAAAGAAAGGTTTACTTGTTTAAAGATGTCCATGGTGAACAAGGAGAGAGAGTATGGACAAAGACTAAATGGGCCAAAGGTCCTAGGCAGAATAAAAGGGGTACAGAGAAGTACCCTTTGAGGGCACAGACACAATGGTGAAAAGATGCTGGTGAAAGTCCATGGGCAAATGACATGGACCAGATATGTAAGCCATAAGTTACTGACCTGATAAGGGGGTGACAGATGATGCCAGAAACCTCCATTCTTCATTTTTCTATCTAACTTCAGTAGGCAGGGAGGATGTTTGTGAAGCTGGTATCTATGTGCAGTTGGTCATGCCATCCATCTCTGTATGTGCTGGTGGTTGTGGGGCTATCTGTTAATCAAAGAGGCTTCCAAGCTTGCAAGTTAGGAAGATGGCTGCTGGTGTCTTAACACAAGTGCCTCCAGTTTGGAAGGATATGCATTATGCATTCTAGAAAGAGAAAAAAAACTTGTGAGAAGATAGTAATTTTCTAGGAAAAATAAATCATTTTCAGCAAACAGAATGCCAGGGAGGTGTGAGAGACATCATTTGAAACATTAAAATGTGGCTGACAAGTCATAGTAAGGCCTTGATATTTATTTATTTATTATTGGATAGAGACAGAGAGAAATTGTGAGGGGACAAGGAGATATAGAAGGAGAGACAGAGAAATACCTGCAGCTTTACTTCACCATGCATGAAGCTTTTCCCCTGTAGGTGGGGGTCAGGGGCTTGAACCTGGATCCTTGAGCACTGTAGTGTGTGTGCTTAATCAGATGCACCACCGCCTTGTCCCCCAGGCCTTGAGATTTATTGTCATACATGGAGCTACCAATGGTATTAAACAGGTAAGAAAGTCATCATTATTTAGAAAGGAATTGTATCAATAAGCCCTTTTTTGGCAGAAATTAACCTACTGTGATCATATTCCCTATTATAGAAAGAGAATACTGACTGCAATATGAAAAATATTTTACACAGGGGGCCTGGTGGTAGCATAGCGGGATAAGTGCACATGGTGCAAAGTACAAGGGCTGGGTCAAGAATAGCTAATCTAGAAGAAGAAAGCCTACTCTTTCAATTTAAAGATGAGGGAAAGAAATGGTTTAGAAAGAATAAAGTGATTGTGTAAAATTGCAGACTCCATCAAAGTTTGAATGTAGGAATGATAGGAATTCCTGAGAAAGAGAACAGAGTAAAAGGAATAGAGATCAGATTCAAAGAAATTCTAAATGAGATTTTCCTCATTTAGACAGTCCTCAGTATATATTCGTTCAAGAGACAGAGCATGCACCCAGGCATATGAATGAAAAATGACCAACACCAAAGCACATTATTGTAAAACTACAAACTCAGTGACAAGGAAAACATTTTGCAGGCTGCTAGGGAAAGGAAAGAAGTTACATACAAAGGTAGAGTTATCAGGCTCTAATTCAACTTCTCTTTACAAACCCTAGAAGCAAAGAGAAAGTGGAATGACATATTCAAAGTACTAAAAGAGAGGGAATTCCAGCCACATATCTTGTATCCTGAAAAATTACTTCAAATATGAGGGGGAAATAAAGGCCTTCCCAAATATCCAAAAAAAGCTTAAGGAATTTACCATCATCAACCTCACCTTACAAGAATTACTGAAAGGAATCCCATAAGAAAAGAGGAAACAAAGGAATACATGTTCTAAGAGCAGTAGATTGGAACTAAGAACACAATAAAAAAGGAAAGACCAATAAAACAAGAATGGGGAGGGAATGGACAAAGTGGTTTTATAAAATGTTAGTTAATCAAGACCAACTTTAAAAAAAAAAGACTTTTTTAGATACACTATGTTAGTCATTACACTTAGGGTAACCACAATATAAAACAAGGAACAGAGATTTACAGAAAGTACAAGAGAAGTCACTGAGGAACTTACCACATGTGGAAACACCTCCACAGAACAAGTGAGGTTGAATGAGTCTTAACATGTAAAAGAGGTACCAACTAAGCTAAGAAAATAGATCATTTGAGTTGGCAGGATCAAAGGTGAGGTTGTAAAATGGCCAAGATCCAGAGGCTGTACCTTTCTATAGGAGACCACAGAGCATCCTATAGTGGTTTAAATGTGATGCATAGGCCTTTATATAGGTAGATTTGGTTTCTAGTTCCTGGTTCAGTAATCTTGTAGAATTGACATGACTTACTTCTCTGGCCTCTCTTATATTTCTGAGTTTTGTTTCTTCTGTTAAATTCCTGTCAACTATAGACACTCAGACTAGAGGTAATTTGAAAAAAGATGGAACTTCAAAAAAGTATCCTTTCTAATTTTTGGCCACTACCCTAGGGGAGTTTTGTCTTTACTGAGAAACATGAGTTTTGAGTACTCAGTACTATGGGCTATTAAACTGAGCCACTGCTGTGTACTGCTTATGTGAGTTGCTGGAATATGAGAAGAGAAATGCCAAGAGACTGCTGTTTCTCTGGGTCTCTCCAGAAAATAACATGTGCGTTTCCCCAAGATACTCAAAAGGGCCAAATTCTGAATAAAACAGAGCTGCATCTACTTGAAGACTTTTTGTTCATTGCATTCAAAGGATTTATTTTGATTCATTAACTACTTTTAGAATTCTCACATCTGTTTCTACTTGCTTTCTTTTTCCTTACATTATTCCATTTGTCTGTCCCTTCTGCTTTACTTCCACACCAGAAATAGAAACTTCATGAGTTTATAATCTGTTAATTGCAGACATGAAGACTGAACAGGAACAAGTCTGCAACAATAAGAGTGAGCACTGAGGACCAGAAGATAGTTCATTTGGTACAGGATGCACCTTACTGTACCCAAGAGGGAATTCAAGCTGTAGCACATGTGGTAATACCAAGGCACTTATATACCAAGGGAAATTGGGCAGATGGTGGAGCAGTGCTATGGTCTTACTTATCTCTGTTTGTTTCTACACACACACACACACACACACACACACACACACACACACACACACGTGAAAAAATCATTCCTGGGAGCCATGCATGTGCAAGGTCTTAAAAAAAAGGTATTATATTATTCTCAGTCATTTCTTACATCTCACCATTAGGGTTTTTGCTATGGGCATATGAAGTCACTAGTGTCACTAATTTTCTTTTAATGGACCCATTTTAATTTTAAAAATCAACTTATAAAATAATGAGTAAGATTCTCTATTACTAATTTCACAAAACACATTACAAATTTTATTTTTATTACAAATTTTCAACTATTGAAAATTCTGTTCTCACTAAAGCAGAAAAAAAAATGTCCTTTGTCAGCTGAACTCATTTAATGAAGATTCTAAGACTTGGGCATATCAAGAGAGTCAAAGGCATGCTAGATGCCATGATTCTGAAAACTTTATAAGCAGTAGTCTCTCATTATATCTAGGTGAAAGTTCATTTTCAGGTTTCAAGAGCCTTTTCACTGCACCATGCCTTCCTTCTCTTTTAATGCTGAATATATAAAAGCAGTCAGTTTTGTAACTTTTATTCTTGGTCTTTCTAGTTTTTCCTTTGGGACTCAACAGTGCAGACTGGGTCACTGAGTGTGTCGTCTCACACTTACTCTGAAAGTGTTGCTGTATTTTTTTTAAGCCTTTGAATATATCCATTTATCTAGTTTTGAAAGGCAGTGGTGTTTTCCCTACCAATTAGTCTTTACCTAATTGAAGCTTATACTCTGTAAGCACAAGTATTTTTAAAAAATATGAACCATTTGATTGAAATCTTTCTAAGTATATTATACACTCAATTTCCTTCTTGTATAAACTTAATATAATTTTATTCAGCAACATGTACATAGTAGCAGGAACATCTCAAATACATCTGAATTTGTTTGAACTATGGTTGTCTCTTTGACTTACCATCACAGGCCAACTTGATTGGTTTTGTTGTTGATATTCTGATTTTCTGACTTTGTCTTCAAGGAGCTCAGACTTTATTTGAGAAGTGAATACATAAATATATCAAAGAGGTAATTAAGTGGATCAACCTGCCAACATCCATGTCCAGCAGAGAAGCAGTTACAGAAGCCAGACCTTCTACCTTCTGTACCTCATAATGATCCTGGTTTCATGCTTCCAGAGGGACAAAGAATAGCAAATTTTCCAATGGAGGGGATGGAAGAGAGGTAGAAAGCATAATGATTATGCAAACAGACTCTCATGACTGAGGGTTTGAAGTCTCAGGTTCAGGTTCAGTCCCACACACCAACATAAGTTAGAGCTAAGCAGTGCTTTGGTAAAAAAAAAAAAAAAAAAAAAAAAAAGGAAAAGAAAAAGAAAAAGAAAAAGAAAAAGAAAAAGAAATCACTGACAAATGCAGTATCAGAGATCAAATTCAGTAGGGGATGGGATACAGAACTCTGGTGGTGGGAATTATGTGGAATTGTACCCCTCTTATCCTATGGTATTGTCAATCTGTATTAAATAAATAAATAAAAGAACAACAACACAAAAGAGGTAATTAAGGATGACCACTTTGAAAGCCCCAAAATGCAAAAGTCAAAGGCAAACACGTCATGGCTTTATGTGGTCAGGAAGGATAAATGAGAGAAACAAAGAAAAGATGAACGAACTGAATCTTAAAAGATACGTTGTTGTCCATCTTGGAAACTGATGAAGTCAATATATTTTAAATAGGAGAGCAGTGTGACCAAACTTTAAAGAGCAGATGATTTTGCTCATGTATGGAATATAGATGAATAAAGTATAATAATTCACACACACACACACACACACACACACACACACACACACACACACACACACACACCACCACCACCACCACCACCAACAAAGCAAAACATAATCAAATGCTCTTGGACTTCCTAAGAACTCAGTTATGGAGAAAGTAAAGTGTGAGGTAAAGCACAAAATGTTGTAAAGGATGTGATGACTCATATGCACTGTGCATGGGTTTGAACATACTCCTGAAAACTTATAGTATTCAATAACACAAATCCCCAGTAAAATATCTAAAAATAAGAAATTTTAAAAATAAGACAAATGAACTAAAAGGGTGATATGTCTACTGACTAAAGCTTACAGAGCTAGGAATAGAAAGGGTTTTGTTTACCAAATCAATTTTCAACTTTGCATTAATTTCATTCATTTAGGAGCACTGATGATTTACAACAAATGAAAAGGCATGATCATATCTATGTTTTTGGAATATCATTTGGAACACAACACTCTTGATTTCAATAGGTACTTATTAAACATCCATTATGTGCAGAAATTTATCTTATTATGCATGATAGAGAAGTGAACAAAGTGGATAAAATCCTTGTACTTGTGAAGCTGGAATTGGGCATATAATGGGAGTTCAGCCATTTAAAGATAAGCCAATTGTCCCAGAATAAATTCTGAGAGATACTTGCATGGAAAGCTGATAATAGATGTAGATGAGCCTAGGAAAATTCCTGGGATTCAGGGTTGGATGGAGATCAGTGGAAATGGTATTAACTGAGTCAGACTAGCAGATTTTTTTTTTAAAAAAACTATTTGTTTTTGGATAGAGACAGAGAGAAATTGAGAAGGGAGAGGGAAATAGAGAGGGAGAGAGACAGAGAGACACCTGCAGCTCTACTTTACCACTTGTGAAGCTCTCCCCCTGCAGGTGGGGACCAGTGGCTTGAACCTCGGTCCTTGCACACTGTAGTGTATGTGCTTAACCAAGTGCAGGAAGATAGACACCTGCAGACCTGCTTTACTGCCTGTGAAGCAACTCCCCTGCAGGTGGGGAGCCAGGGGCTTGAACCGGGATGCTTATGCCAGTCCTTGAGCTTTGTGCCACATGCTCTTAATCCGCTGTGCTACCGCCCAACACCCTAATAAGGGAGTTTTCAATGTATTATTCATTTTTTAATTTTATTTTTGAAAAGGAAACACTGACAAAATATATAGGATAAGAGGGGTACGACTCCACACAGTTCCCACCACCAGAACTCTGTATCCCATCCCCTCCCCTGATAGTTGAGTCATGGCAGTAGTTAGCTTGTCACTACCTCTATATATTTACACACTTCTCACTTTGCTTCTACTTGTAAACTATGATACATATTTGACAGTCTTTCTGTCTCAATATACTTGACTTTTTTTTTTTTTTTTATCTCTGGAAGATCAGAAACAAAACCCTACTTTTCCCTGTGTTTTGGAAGAATTGTCAGAAGTGAACCATCAGAAGCTAAAGAAGATATCAAGGGCTTTTTTGTTAAGGAGACTGGAAGAATAACAGGATAGGTTGATTAGTTCAACTTTGAATATGTTGAATTAAAAGGTCCTGTGAGGGTATTCAGATAGGAATAAAGAACAGTTTTACCTATATATTTGGTACTGATCATCATGAATTAAGATATGGTATAGTTGACATTCTTTGATTTGGAAATTTTTGTTTAAGTACCACGCACTAACCGATTCACAACTGGAGCTCAAATTTAGGAATTTCTAAGCTAGGAAGAGGTTTCCTAAACTGGGGAATATTGAGTATATTATATTCTGAAGAAAGCAAAAGAAAGCTAGAAACATGAAAAGGGAGAAAAATGACAGAGCAAGTTCCATTGAGAACATATGGAGGAGTTGATTTTGAATGTGAAAGGGAGTCCTATTCCTGCAGGACAAGAGGATTTGGCATATAGTAATAAGTACTTTAGAAAAGTGGGTAGGAGGCCTGAACTTTCCTAGGGAAGTGATGTTCAAAGCCAAGAAAGAAGAAAGCCGAAGGAGGACACCAAAGGTCTCAGAGAGTCTTGAAAGACTGAACTCACATATTGAGGCATGGAGGAAGAAACTGATGTAGAGCATGAAGGCAAATACCTAAAAGCAACTGCCACACGTCCCCCATGCCCTCTTGTAGGTGCCTGGCTCACCTGCTGTACTAATTTCAGCAAGCCCTCTAGTCTCTTCTTGCAACCTGCTAGGAGGAGTGATCTACTGTTCTTCTGTGCTTTCCAGTGGGAAGGAATAGCTTCCAACAGATATGGCTAAACACACTACCCCTTGGAAACAAAGATGTTCTTCCCTGACATTTCCCACTGTTCCCTTTGCAGTATCTGGCCAGTGATGATCTAAGTATTACTTTCATGCACATCGATATTGTCCTAAGACTTGATTTTTTAAAGTTTCCTCTGACTTTCCCCTCTACCTCAAACTGTGTGTGGGGCTTCACTGGGTTGTTTACTCTGTAGTTAAAAAAAAAATCTTGAGAAACTGTGCTTTTAATATCTTTAGATGAAGTTTGTGTAGTTATTCTGGCTCACTCCTTTTGTCACTTTTTTTTTTGTCAGATTATTTGTCTGTGATTTCCCATGTGCTAGTTTCCTAGGGCTGCCATAAAAAAGCACTTCAAATTGGAAGCTTCAAACAACAATTTGTTCTCTCAAATTCTGGAGGTTTGAACTCAAAACTTATGGTGATGTCACTAGGGTCATACTCTTTCAGAAGAAAACAGAGGAGAATTTTTTCTGTCTCTTTCTGTCTTCTTGTGCTGCAGCAACCCTTGTCATTCCTTGGCTTGCAGCTGTATCACTTCACCATTCCAATTTCTGCTCCACTCACTCTCTCTCTCTCTCTCTCATTATTCATTCATTCATTCATTCATTCATTCATTCATTCATTCATTCATTTTTTGCAAGTCCTGAGATATGACCATTTCCATATCTCTTTTTCATTATTCACATAGAGAGACAGAGAGAAACTTAATGAGAGATACCACAGCACCAGGGCTTTCTCCTATACATAACATGTGAAGCCAGGATTTGAACTGGGGCTGCACATGGCAAAGCAGGTGCTCCACCAGGTGGACTACTTTGATGGCCTTTGGATCCATTTGCATATTGCCTTCTTCCCCCTTGGGTGTATTGCCTCTATATTTTATAAGGATAGCACTCATTAACTTAGCTCTACCCTAATATAATAACTGTACCTGAGTCCCTGAGAGTTTAATACCTTTTCTTTAAAGGCATGTATAACTTGAGTCATTGGGTCTAACTGTGGTTGACACAAAAAATTCTGATACTGCAACACATTAACAGAGTTGTAAAGACATGAAGCTTCCTCCTTCTTTCACCCTAAAACTCCTCATATTGAGAGGCAGACTGGGAGTATGGACCGACCAGTCAACGCCCATGTTCAGCAGGGAAGCAATTACAAGCCAGACCTTCTACCTTCTGCAACCCTCAATGACCCTGGGTCCATGCTCCCAGAGGGCTAGAGAATGGGAAAGCTATCATGGGAGGGGGTGGGTTATGGAGATTGGGTGGTGGGAATTGTGTGGAGTTGTACCCCTCCTACCTTATGTTTTTGTTCATTAATCCTTTCTTAAAAAAAAAAAAACTCCTCCTTTCCTTCCTGGCCCTTATAAAAGCCTTTTCTTTCTCTCTTTCTCAGCTAAAAGGAATTTGAGAGACATTGCTCTCCTCTTTTCTCTTTGGCCAATTCTTACATAAAGATGGTGGAACAGGTGGGGTTCTTGTCCTATACCGTCAGCTCCCAGCATGACTTCTAAATGGGGTTATAGTGGTTCAGCTACAGAAGTGTTTAGAATTTCTTTTTCTTCTGGAATCTTTGCACCAAACGAAACCTACCTATTGAACTGAAAGATCCAAACTCTAGTAAAGTGAAATAGTAAAATTCACACTCTTCCTTCCATTGCAGTGTATGGGTGCTTTCTGAAAACATTTGATTCTCACAGATCAAAACAGTCTTTTTATATTTCTTTCCTTTATTGGCAATTTAGTTACAAGGAATAAATTTTTGCTTTTCCTGACTTCCATATTTTCAGGCTTCCACTTGACTTATTTATTAGGGAATTTAGGCTGCCTTCCCTTGGGCAAAGCCATCCAGATAGATGTGAAATCTTCTTGTGGAGTTCAAGGGAGCATCCCTGTAGTGGCCATGGGACACCAGCACTCACTCTTGTGCTTTCATCCATGAATCTGTATTCTCTGGAATTAGATGCTATCCTAAATATCTACTGCTGCTGTCTCAGCTTCTCTGTTGTGTACCTCAGAACTGCTACATTTACCTCTTCTGATGTTGAGGGCAGGCATTCTTAGTAGGTAGGCAACCATTGGCTCAATCCTCAGTATTTTATGGATTTCCTCCCACGCTTATCTTCAGAAAAACCACTTCCCCATCATAATCAAGGACACATGGAAATAAACATAAAGTGAATCAAGAGACCTGAACTAGATGCCAGACAGAACAAATAGAAATAGTTATAGGATGACAAAAAAGGAACTGGGAGGAAATATATACAGAGGAGTAAACAGAGGTGTTTGTTCAATGAAAGAATCACCTCACTATATTTTATTTTTACCCAGTAATTGTCTTTTAGATAATCCTTGACTTAGCATACTTTCACAAATTTCTGTTATGTAGTACTTCTGTTTCTCTGACCATTGAATCTCACTTTTCTTTTTTTAAAATTTTTAATTATCTTTATTTATTTATTGGATAGAGACAGCCAGAGCTTGAGAAGGGAAGAGGGTGAGAGAGAGAGAGAGAGCGAGAGAGAGAGAGAGAGAGAGAGACCTACAGCACTGCTTCACCACTTGCAAAGCTTTCCCCCTGTGGGTGGGAACTGGGGGCTTGAACCTGGATCCTTGCACATTGTAACATGTGTGCTCAACCAGGTGTGCCACTGCCCAGCCCCGAATCTCACTTTTCATCTTAGCTGCTTCTTTTCTTTTCCCTTTCCTTTTTTTAAAACCCAATTGGAATATTTATGACTGAGTAGCTTGTAGTGATTTTGGTCATGCATTAATTTATCTTTGAACACTTTCTATTTCCTTCGTGGCTTTCTCTTCAACAGCTTTATCCTGTTTCATTTCCCTTAGCACTTTCCCCTTTCTTCCAAAATTAGCTCTACTAAAATTTAATGTCTTTAGTTTCCCCTTCTGCTGTGGCTTCAATTCTCCCTGGTATAAACACAACTATTATTAGCCAATCTCTTTGCACATAAGCAAGTCTGTTGTTACACCCTCCCACTCCCTCACTATGCCCTCGGTCTTAAATTCAGACAAACACAGCCGATCTTACTCTGCTTTGTGTCCACAGTTGTTGGCATAAAGAGCTGTCCTGTGTGAGGGACATGCCTATTGCATATGTCTCCTCTGCTCTCAGAAAGTCCTAGCTGGTCATAGAGTTCTAGAGGTTCAGCTAATTGCTTCACCCATTCTGATATTATTAACTATGATGGTACACTCTAAGTTAAAAAAACACCAATTCCTATGGACTGTTCAAAAGGGAATGAAATGTAAGGAATCTGCATATTTTAATGTATTCTTTATTTTAAAATCTTTTTTTCAATTTTTTTTTTTTTAACCAGAGCTATGGCTTATAGTGGTACTAGAGAGTGAACTTGGGACCTTTGGTGCCTTAGGCATAAAGGATTTTTGCATAACCATTATGCTATCTCCCAACCCCTAAACGCTTTTTCTAAAGTGCTGCATTTTGTGTCACTGCTGAAATGTTCACATGGAATGTGCACGCTCCCTCTTTCAGCTTAGCACTTTCAAGATGCTCGGTCCGGGCTTGCTCTCCGCTGTGTTTAGTGTATTTTATTTGGCATTAACTGTGAAAGCCTAAGTTGATGGACATGACTGAAAGATTGATGCAGAAATTGTTGCTGTTTATACTTCCAGCCTTCTGGAATCGTGGAAAAATACTCACCTCTCATGAACATTTGCTCTGCTGCAGTTGCCAAATTATCTAACAGCCAGTCACTATCCAATTTGACAGCATGGTATTTATTTTTAAAAAAATATGCTTTGTGGTGTCTGTTTCTGCCTATGACAGGTTCCTTATAATAATAATGGCCTTGCCTTTACGTAAAGTAATTTAATTCAAGGAACTTGTAGTACTTTGAGCTCTCGTTCTGTCTTTGTGAAATTTTATAGATGAGTAGACAGAACAGAGATTGAGCTTCTTAAAATTAATTTATTTCCGGGAGTCGGGGCGGTAGCACAGCGGGTTAAGCACACATGGTGCGAAGCGCAAAGATCGGAGTAAGGATCCTGGTTCAAGCTCCTGGCTCCCCACCTGCAAGGGAGTTGCTTCACAACCAATGAAGCAGGTCTGCAGGAGTCTATCTTTCTCTTCTCCTCATTGTCTTCCCCTCCTCTCTCCATTTCTCTCTGTCCTATCTAACAATGACATCAATAACAACAACAATAACTACAACAACAATAAAAAGAACAAGGGCAGCAAAAGGGAAAACAAATAATATAAAAAATTAATTTATTTTTATGAGAGACACATATACATGTAGAGAGAGGAGAAAAGGACATCATTCAAGTCTCGCTGATGATAGTGATAGGGACTGAACCTGAGATGTCGTCAGCCTCAAGAATTCAAATCCTATGCTTGATTCTTGACCTAACTCCCCAGTCTGATTCGAGAACTGAAGTTTTTAAAGAGTGGAACAATGAGGTGTGTTCTCATCAGCCCTGGTCTCAACCAATAAGAAGGTCTCATTTCATCTCTTAAGAACTAGCAACACAATCCACCCCATTTTCCCAGGTCTCCTCCCATGTCCACACTTGTCACCTCTTCCCTCTTACTATTTTGTTAGTGGTGAGAGGCTTCCCTTGCTTTCTTTCTGCATTACCCCCACTATCCTCAGCCTCTTTCAAATGGTGGGGTCTCAAGGTATTAAGATTAAAATCCTGGAGCTTGAGAAACAGAAAAAGGGAAAATACTGGATGAAACTTAGGCTAGTTGTCATCTATTGCTATAGATCCAAGGACTCTAAAGGAGGGAGGAGTGGGGTTTCAGAAAATGTTGGGGACTTAGTGCATGATGATGGAGTAAGACTTCAGTTGGTGTGGTGCTTAGACACCTATCATGGGATAATGAGAAGCTGTTCATATGCGACAACAGCTACCTTGCAAATCGTGGTTTTTTTCCCCATAAAATGATTCTTAAAAAGAAAAAATTGGTTTTATATTGCTCTGAAAAATAAATACAATACATTCATCTGTGCATCTATGAAAAAAATCCCTTCATCCTAAGGCACAATGATATCAAAAATCCCTTTTTAATCTTTTTCTCCTTCTTGATCTCCCTGGGCTATTTATGCTATGGCATAGTAACAGCCTTGCCTAAGGACTGAATGGAAAAGGTTTCTTTCTTCTCCAAAGGAAGGCAAGACCCTGAGCTCTCTGATGACCTTTCTTCCTAGCAATTTACTCCCATAGCTCCATCAAATGCCTGACCCTCCTTTGCTGGCTTATAAATAAATGAAAATGAAACTGCTTCAGCTCCTTCCAACAGACATCCACTCGGAGCTAGCTGGGAGCTATAATGTAAGATTGGACTGTAGTACAGAGATGCAGTTATGATATGATGCTTGTCCTTGAGAAGCTTACAGTTAAGCAGGAGGATGGTTGTTGAAATAAATACACATACAATATTATAGACCCAGTTAGGAAAAGATACAAGGTTTCACAGCTACTGAAAGAAGGGAAGCACACATATAATTGTGGAATCTAACAACAGTTTTAGCAAGAGATGAGATGTAGAACACATTGTAAGGGAAAATAAATGTGAAAAATTGAAGTTAGGAAAACAACAATGTAAAGATATACAGAGGAGGGGCCAGGTGGTGGTGCACCTGGTTACGTGCACACATTGTAGTGTGCAAGGACCCAGCTCCAAGCCCCTGGTCTCCACCTGCAGGGGGAAAGCTTCAGGAATGGGGAAGGAGAACTGCAGATGTCTCTCTCTCTCTCTCTCTCTCTCTCTTCTCTATCTCCCTCTCCTTTCTCAATTTATTTCTATCACTATCCAGTAATAAATAAATAAATAAAATTTTAGAAGATATACAGAGAACAGGGAGCAGTTCAGTTTCTTTCGACTCAAGTATACTTTGGCTCAATATAGAGTATAAATAAAGGGATTGAAGGAACAAGTACTCAATTACTGGTTAGAATTTTTTAAAGTAGATTTTGTTCAGTTTTCTCTAGTATCACTTCATTGAGGAAATGATGGCTACAGAATTTTTGTTGTCAAAAGGGTCTATTTCCATACTTCCACAAAGTAGGTATCACTACATTTCACCCTCAATCAAGCCATCATCTTATTTCACCATAGGGACTAAGGTCTCCAACCTCCTTTTAGTAATCCTGTTTTCCATTCTGAGTCCTGAATCTACTGCAGTAGTCTATAGACCACTGAGGATTCACCTTGTATTGTCTTTTGCCTTGTTTCTTAGAGCCCATCCTTGAATTAGATCATTCAGTATTTGTTCTCCTTTTGGCTTATCTCATCAACACGATTCCCTATAGTTTCATCACATTATAGCAATGGAGATGATGCTTTCATTTCTTTCAGTTGTGTAGTATTCTACTGTGAATATATGCCACAACTTCTTTTACCATCATTTGGGTTGCTTCTAAATGTTGGTTATTGCATTGACACAAACAGAGACATGTACAGATCTTTTTGAATGCAGGTGTATTTTTAATGTTTATTTAGATAGATGCCTGGTAGAATAGCCAGGTCATATTGTATGTTTATTTTTAATGTTTTCAGGCATCTCCAAACTGTTTTTCACAAGGACTGCACTTATTTGCATTCCCACCAACAATGTCTTAAGGTTCCCTTTCACTCTATATTCTTTCTGGTACTTATTTCTATCCTTTGTGATTTAGGTCATTCTTATATGGATGACATGGTGTCTCATTATTGCCTTGATATGCATTTCTCTATTAATTAGTGATTTTGAACAATTTTTTTTCATATGCCTACTGGACATTTGAATATCTTCTTTGAAGAAGTGTTTGTTAATTTCCCATCCCCATTTTTTAAAACAACATATTTTTTTTGCTATTTTAAATGCAGGATAGAGATTGAGATAGAGCAAACCAGAGTGCTGTTCAGATCTAGCTCATGGTGGTGCTAGGGATTAAATCTGGGACCTAGAACCGAAGGCATGAAAATCTTTATTTTTTATTTTTTTTATTTTATAAAAAGGAAACACTGACAAAATCATAGGATAGGAGGGGTACAACTCTACACAATTCTCACCACCAGAACTCCATATCCCATCCACTCCCTTGATAGTTTTCCTGTTCTTTAACCCTCTTGAAGTATTGACCCAGGGTCATTGTGGGATGCAGAAGGTGGAAGGTCTGGCTTCTATAATTGCTTCCCTGCTGAACATGGGCACTGACAGGTTGATCCATACTCCCAGTCTGTCTTTCTCTTTCCCTAGTTGGGTGGGCTTCTGGGAAATTGGAGCTCCAGGACACATTGGTGGGGTCATCTGTCCAGGGATGTCTGGTTGGCATCATGCTAGCATCTGGAACCTGGTGGCTAAAAAGAGAGTTAACATACAAAGTCAAACAAATTGTTGACCAATCATGAACCTAAAGGCTGGAATAGTGCAGATGAAGAGTTGGGGGGGGGGTCTCCATTTTGTAGATAGCTATTAGGTATATTTTAGTTATATTTCAAAGGGCCTGTGGCTGTAGTAGTTTTTTTTTTTTTTCCCTTGAGCCTGAAGTCTGATATGCAGGTGGATCCAAGTTATTGTCTGGGGAAATAATATCATGGCTGGAAAAAGGACCAGAAAGCTGGGTTAGGGAAAAAAAGTATCTCCCAAATATGGGAAAGATGTATAAATATTGTTTATACATCTTTCCCATACAAATTCCATTGATTTGATATGCTCTGGGGCCCATATTCAGCTTAGGAGCCTATGGAACCTCTGTATCCCTGTAGGTCTGAGTTCACATTCTGTGGTCGTGAGTACGAATATTCTAAGCTGCCCCAATATCAGGACCCATCTTCCTCAGGTGGAACATAGAGTATGTTGTCCAGCCTCCCCTTAGAGAATGAAATATTCTCTACCTTTGTTGATCCAAGTTGAGGGCAAGGTCCTATGCAGGTCCATAAAGGGGTCTATTTTGTTGTTCCTGACAGAGATGACCAGTAACAATGGAAAGAGGGATTTATTCGAGGTCTAGGCCCATCATGTCTATTTGGGAATCTCAGGACTCCCCGAATAAGGCCCCAGCTGATGGGATGGCCTGATAGTGACTACAAAGTCATCACTAGAGTAAGGCATGAAAATCTTTTGCATTACAATTACAGTTTCCCCAGCTCAATTCCCTCTACTTTTAATTTCTATAAGTAACTTAATATTGATTTACAAAATTATGAGATAACAGGGATGTAAGTCCATAATATTCCCACCACCAGAGTTCTGTGTCCCTCTATTGGAAACTGCAGTAGCACTGCCTAGGTCACAGATACGGGTTGACTATTATTACTATAACTATCTGCCTACATTTATAAATATTTGACCCACCCCCACTTGTTTCACCCTATGGTCCTGCCTTCTCTTGATTTATATGTCACACCTATACCTATTACACTTTCTTAATGTCCTTCTATTTTTCCTCTTCTCTCTCTGGGTCCTGATGGAGTTGGAGTCCAGAGCCCTCTGGTCATCTTCCCCTAACATTTCTCCCCCTTGGGCAGTATGAACCCAAATTCTGTATGGGGTACAGAAAGTGGGAGTTCTGGCTTCTGTAATTGCTTTTCCACTGGATATGGGCCTTGGCAGGCCAATCCATACCCCCAGTCTGCTTCTATCTTTTTATAGTGGGGTAAGCCTCTGGAGAAGTGCTATTCCAGGATACATTAGTGAGGTAGTTTGCCCAGGGCAGTCTGGATGGAATCATAGTAGCATCTGCAACTTGGTGGCTGAAGGGTGATAAGATATAAATCAGCCCAAAATGTTTTATAAGCAGGAACCAAAAAGAAGGAATAGAGTAGATAAAATTAGGAATCTTAGGTTTGAATCCTGACTCCACATGGGAGCATAACAACACTAGGGGAAATTCCATGAATGGTAGAGCAGCACTTCAGTATCTCTTTATCTGTCTCTGTCTCTTTCCAGCCTTCCCTTCTCTCTCTACTTACCTGAAATTTAAAAAATGTGTGAATAAGTCATCCAGGGAAATGTAAAATTATGTTTGTGTAAGGTCCCATTCCAGCAGCAAAATAAAAGAAAGAAAAAAAAAGGTCTTTGGGCTTGTTTCTCTCATTTTTTGTTCTCTCATAGACGTGTTGCAATCAACTTTCTTTCATAGTTAATCTAAATTCCACCTGACTCATATGCTCATACATGTCTGATCTCACTTGCTGCTTCTATAGCTGTCCTCTTTTCTACCCACTCTACCTTATCCCAGGGATGGCTACACACCCTCTCTAGCATCCCCATGAATCTCACACTTTTGTGTGTGCGGTTCTAGGGCCTTGTACATGCACTGATGCAATCTTTCACTACTCTTGGACCAGCTCTACATTCTTTCATATATATATCATACCACAGCACTGTAGCTTCCCCTGGGTGGCACTTTTGTGTGGTGCTGGGGTTTGACCCAGGCTGTGGGCATGGCAAGTAGGAGAGGAAGCTTTTCATTAGAAAAGCCATACAAGGGACAATGTGAGATGAAACCTTAGTGGACAGTGACTATCATAGCAGATCCAGGGACTCAGAAGGGGGGAAGAAGAAGCAGTAAAGGAAGGCTGAGGACCTAAGGGTCAGTGGTTGAATAGGAAGGTCATTTGTTGGAGCATGAAATATATTGACAATTGCTTTAAAGAAATGCAAAAATGGGGGTTGGGATGTAGTGAGGGCATGTGGGCGGTAGTACCCTGGCTTAAGCATACATAGTACTGAAGGACAAGAATCTGTGCAATGATTCTGGTTCGAGCCCTTGGTTCCCCACCAGCAGGGGTATCATTTCACAAGCGGTAAAGCAAGTCTGGGGGTGTCTATCCTCCCTTCCCCATCTCTAGTCTCTATCTCCCCCTCCTCTCTCAATCTCTCTTTGTCCTATCCAATTAAAAAAAACAATGAGATAAAATGGCCTCCAGGATCAGTAGATTTGAAGTGACTGCATCAAGCCCCAGTGATAACCCTGGAAGCATAGCAACAACAACAAAAGAAATGTAGAAAAACATCATAGTAACAACTCTATAATGTAAATAAACATTTCATCAACAAAGTGATACAAAGTTGGAAAAGAAGAAAAACAGAATCTAAAAGATTTGGAGAAGAAGGCAGGAATTAGGATGAAGAAGACAGACCCAGAGTTGTAAGTACTGGAGCAAAAAAAAAAAAAAAAAAAAAAAAAAAAGACTAGCAGGTGGGAGAGGACTGGGTTGAGCACTCAGGATTTCCATGCCTAAGGCCTTAAGAGTTTCTGAGAACAATCCTTCTTACTGGCATATGCCAAAGTTGAGCAGTGTTCTGGTCTCTACCATTTCCATATCTTAATAAATAAAGAAATTTAAAAAATAAAGTGGGTCCAACAATACTATTACAGATCCTGTGATGACTCAGAAAATAGCCCCTTTAACTAAACAGTGAGAAATTCCTCAAAGACTGGATTACTGCAAGTAGATTTCCTTAAGCTAAAAAAGATGACAAGTTCACATGTTTTATGCCACTGGCATAAATGCAGGCTATTGAGAATATGAAATTGGTAATGAAAAGTAAAGTATGTGGTATGTAAATGCAAAGCCAACACATAGCCAATTGAGTCAGCTCTGAGAAATGACTCATTTAAGATTCCTTCAAAGTTGACTACTCTTATACAACTTGATTTTCTTGTACTTGCCAACTTCCATTGATTTTGAGAGCTGTACATTTGGAAACAACTGCTGATCTTGATAATGACTGCTCCCTATGGCTTCAAAGGAAGTGAGCTTTGCACTCAGTCGGAATACAGAAAAATGGCAATCAGAATATTAAAATAAACATGAAATATAAGTTCACTAATTCATAATGAGAAATATAGCTCTGGATAACTCAGAAACTTTGCACTAATATTAGCAATGCCTTCTGTCTCTTTTAAACAAATACTCTGGTAAACCAGATTATTATAATGGGATTGCTGAACATAACCCAAGAACTTGATTCAAATGACTAAGGGCATGGATTTTTGATAGTTGAATGATGCCTTACTAAGATGAGGACATTGCTTCCATCAGCCTGACAGCATCTTCTTCAATAAAGTGTGTTTAAGTAGGCATCACCAAGATTTACCCTCTTTGGACTTTTATATTCTCTCCAGCATCATAATATTTTGAATTTTGATCACTGATTTCTCAGATACCTAATGAAAACCCACTGGTCAAAATTTGTTATTTCTTTATATAAAGAGTTTCCTGTCAAGTTTAAAATAAGTGCCAATCCTGATGCTATTTAAGAACCAGACTTCATTATAACATGCTTTACTGTTTAGAAGTCAACCAGTTGCAAAATTATTGCATAGCTGACTGGTGAATGAGCATAAGCATTCCATTTATCCTATCACAAATGTGTCTTTCTCCAAAAGGTGAGCAATTCCTATTTTTATTCCACTGCAGCTGAATCTACAGTACTTGCTTTTGTAATCACATACTATGCAGGATAAACATAAAAGAAGATATAGTCTTGAAAGTGGAGAATCAAGGGAATTGATAGCAGTTCTTATTTTTTAAACAGTTCTTTCTTCTATATTTCTCTTCCTGCCACTCCAAACCAAGCTTCCATTCCCCTCCAACCTAGTATATATGTACACGGCTTCACTGAGAAAGAAAACAAAGCCTAAAGGAAGGGTGAAACCATAAACTGGACAAAAAAATAATAACTTTGACATGATTTCACCAACAGAGTCATCCATGCCTCACCAATAATCTGAACTTCTCAGAGTCCGTGTTCTATAACTTCTCCTTGCTGCTTTCTCTTCTTCTCACTGAGTCTCGAGTTCACCTAACTCATGACTTCTAGATATACACCAGTTTCTGTGAGAGAGAGCTTATGTGCACACGTATCCATAAACTACTGCAAAATATATACCTGAAAGCAGGACTACACTAGAGTTTACAGTGAGTACCTCCCTAACACTTCCTCTCCACTATTCCAAGCTTGGGATCCATGATTGCTCAACAAATTGTTTGGCTTCATATGTTAACTCTCTTTTCAATCACCAGGTTCCAGATGCCACCAGGATGCTGGCTAGGCTTCCCTGGATTGAAGGCCCTACCAATGTGTCCTGGAGCTCAGCTTCCCCAGAGTCACACCCTACTAGGCAAAGAGAGAGGCAGACTGGGGGTATGGACCGACCAGTCAACGCCCATGTTCAGCGGGGAAGCAATTACAGAAGCCAGACCTTCTACCTTCTACCTTCTGCAACCCTCAACGACCCTGGGTCCTTGCTCCCAGAGGGATAGAGAATGGGAAAGCTATCAGGGGAGGGGGTGGGTTATGGGGATTGGGTGTTGGGATTGTGTGGAGTTGTACCCCTCCTACCTTATGCTTTTGTTCACTAATCCTTTCTTAAATAAAAAATTTAAAAAATAAATAAATAAATAAATAAAATTAAAAAAAAAAAAAAAAGCAACCAATAGCACAGCTATATACAAGATACTGGGTACTGTCCAGCAAACCATAACAAAGGGACTTTTCAAAGTTAACCCAATTAACAAATAATGTGATGATAATATTAACTATTGATTGTCTTTTTGAACCCTAAGACAGCAGGAACCTCACATCTTCACTATAGAGCCCCTACTTCCCCCAGTCCTGGAACCCTTGGATAGGGCCCACTTTCCCGTATGCATCTCCCAATCCAAACCAAATAACATTGCATCTGCCGATCACAACCTAACCAAAGCAACGATTGCTACCTCAACATGCTTCACCTCAGAATGTATCCAGAGACTTCACGTGTGGAATGACAACCCTTCAGCTTCATTACTCGGGTGAGACCTTTCCTTTAATAGTACACTCTAATTTCATCTCAGGTAGTTCACTTTCTAACTATTTTGTTTTTAACAAGTAAAAATAGCCGGACACTTAGGAAACAGAGGTAGTCAATCTTAAGAATCTATATATTTGATAAAGAGAGTTTATGACAAAATTGTTTTGTGGTATGTTTTCTGCTGTGCTTATAGTTATACTGAAGACCTCAAGTATTTTTTGTGGCCATGGAATATGACCTCTAAAGTTTCCTTTGCAGAACATTTTATAAGCACATTATAGCAATGCACCAGTACTCAGATATAAATGTCAACTAAAAGGAGAAAGGAGTGGAAAATCTTACTTTAAGATAATGACAGGCTGGCAGGTTCAGTGGTGGGGTAATAAGAATAAGAAGAATTATCTGCTTCAATGATACTCATTCCAGTGCCATGTTCACATTAACACTACAGGCATGCCTAAGATGGAGTTTCCATTAACACGCCCATTCTAGCTCTTCTTGTTTCCTCTGTTCTCTAAAACTGATCAGTTTCCTTTCAAAGATGTCCTCAGGCTGAAATTTTCCCTGTTTGACATCAGTCTAAGGCAAATTGCCTGCAAAGTTTCAGGCAAGTCGTAATTGTGTTCATGTCTGCTTCACAAGGTACATACTCCTACTCTTCCAGTCAATTTTCATTTTTAGGGTCTTCTTTACAGCTTACTTAGAGTAACTGATAGTGATTTGATAACAGACATTTGCTGCTACATTGTCTAAAGATGAGCTGCTTTTGATTTTGGCTCACTTAAAAAGGGGTGTTTAAATAGCATGGCATCGTGCTATAAAGTAATGTCAATAAAGCATAGTAAATAATAGCAAAAAATTAATTCAATTTACTTGTTATAATCGATAGATGATAGATTAAATGCTATCATGTGCTATCTCCACTGAGCAACCTCCTCAGTCATTTTGCAAAAATTTCTAGCAAACCCATTCGTTTCTTCATCACTGAATGGTTGAATTTTCAGTTTGTCTACACTGTTACCAAGTATGTGGAGAAAGAGGAATTCTTACATACTGTTGGTAGTGATGTAAAATTGTGTGGTTTCTGTGGAAAACATTATGGAGAACCCTTTAAAATACTAAAAGTAGAAATACCATATGATCCAGCAATAACAAGGGATATGAAACGCTGACTTGAAAAAAAAAACATTTTGCAACCTTATTTTAATAGCAACATCATTTGTAGTAACCAAGCTGTGGGATCAACCTATTGCCCACTGATTAGTGACTGGACAAAGAAGCTACAAGATACATGCTAAGAAAATACTATTCAACTACTTTAAAAACTGCAATCATGCCTTTTGGGATAAAATGGATGAAACTTCTGGTGATGGTGCTACGAGAAATAAGCAGAAAGTAAAAGACAATTGCGGGATAGTTTCACCCATGTGGAATATAAAAGAGCAAAGCAAATGAATCATGACACAGGATAAACAAACTCTAAATTTCAGACATTTAAAAAAATAATAATGGTGGTTACCAAAGGGGGTGGGGTTAGAGAAGTTAGAGTAAAGAATGTGGGAGAGTATTTTGATAATGTGACAACACTAAAATTTTTGGTAGTAAGTATAATGAGACTTTTACAAAGGTGTAAAACTTTACTTCTACTTCTGAAATTTTAGAGTATTAGAAACTAATGGTAAATCAATAACACTTGCTTTTTAACATAGTAATTGCTCACTGAAAAGGAGAGAAATAATTTTCAGTTTGACAAATAGATCAAGAATTTTACTAATGGATCTCTATACACTCTTTTTATTTATTTATTTAATATTTTAAATTAATTATTTATTTTCCCTTTTGTTGGCCTTGTTGCTTTTTATTGTTGTTGTAGTTATTATTGTTGTTGTTATTGATGTGGTCATTGTTGGATAGGACATAGAGAAATGGAGAGAGGAGGGGAAGACAGAGAGGGGGAGAGAAAGAAAGACACCTGCAGACCTGCTTCACTGCCTGTGAAGCGACTCCTATGCAGGTGGGGAGCTGGAGGCTTGAACTGGGATTCTTGAGTGGGTCCTTGTGCTTCGCGCCAAGTGCACTTAACCCGATGTGCTACCGCCCGACTCCCACACTCTTTTTTTTTTTTTTAACAGTTGTCAATTAAATGGCTTATATTCTTCTTTGGAGAAGAGTGAATGCATCAGACTAGAGGAATTATCTGTTATTCTTTTTTATTAAGATTTATGAGTTTATTTATTTATGAGAGAGATAACAGAGAGGGAATCAGAGCATCACCCTAGCACATGCAAGGCCAGGGTTTGAACTCAGGACCTGGTACTTGAGAGTTCGCTGTTTGAACTTCATGATTGGAGAAATTTCCAAGTTACATTGCTCAGGCAGTAACCACTGGCAGATGTGTTACCTAAAGGATGTCTCTTTAGGCCATACAAAGATCAAATGTATTTTGTCTCAAGATGGCAGAATTCCAGTGGGCCAGAATGCCAGATCATGAAGGTGCTAGTAAGGCTAGTTTGAATACTAGAGCTAGTGAATGAAAAAGATTGCCTGCGTTTTTGTTATCAAGTGTCATCTAGGTCTCTTAATTGTCAGAGGTATATTGAAAGATTCTAGAACTTACTAGCTAGTATTACACTTCCATTTTATTTCCTAAAGAATAAAAATTCATTTTGACTAGGTTTTGTAGAAAGAGGATCTATTCATTCTTCTAAAGTCAATATGTAACTAAAATTTATAAGAAGTAAATAAACAAGTTACTTAGCTTATATTACCACCCTGTTACAGTTCACTCATGCTATTCTTTGTTTCCTTAGCTATAGAAAGTAGAAGAATGAAAAAAGATTGGATTTTTAAAAATATATGTCTGTTTTCACCTGATTTGATAAATGTTACTTACACTAGACATTATTAATGTGTTAAGAGGATACATTTGCTTGCACCTTAAGCTGCATAGAAAGCAATATTGCTTCAGTTTTGTTAAATCAATTACTCTCTGGGCTTTCAGGAGTTGGCAAGCAGTTCTATATACTCTCAAAAAGAGCTGAAGTTGCAAAATTATTATTTAAAACCTGTATGATTCACCGCCTTCCAAAAAACAAACATAATACCTTTTGAAATTCAGATTGGAAAATTTCAAGAGCACATACATTCACTTATTATTTCTGGCACTTCTTTAGTGTTGGGATTCCATTGATCATTTAGTCAGTCACAGCTTTCATAATGAAATCTACCCCCTTACATAAAAGAAAATAAACAGGCCTGGTACCTTAGGCTAACATGATTTTCTGAACTTTTTTTAGGGCAGCACTTTGTTTATTTTTTAAAACCTGATAAGTTTCCAAGGAAAAATGATTTATCTCTGTCCAGTTCTTCTTGGGATATTCACTGGGTAGAAAGTGGATTAAGGAAGAACTAGAGAATGGGCTGAAGTAGAAAGGAAAGGAACTCTAAGGGCATTGCTGAAATGATGATGGCCTAACCTGATTATTGTGTATCCTCTAAAGAAAGCAAAAATCAAATTAAATTGGAGAAAAAGAAAGTGAAAAGAGAAGGCAATTGCAATATTTTGGTCTAAGGGAGATTGCATTGTAGGGTTAATAGAATTTAGATGGCAACATCATTTTTAAAACTAGATTGGCTTATGCCTATAATTCCTGAATGTACTGTTCACAGGCAAGGATTGTATTTGTCTTTTTCTGACATGACACAAGGAAAAAATGTTCAAAAATGATAATTGCCTAGTGCCAGCAGTCACATAATTCCCTCTGAAAAGAGAACAGGGGAAAGAGCTGTTGCCAAGGCAAGCTTGGATGCTGTGAGCTCCAGAGCTCTCCACTATCTGAGGTCCCACCCACAACCTGTCACTTCTTTCCAAGGCATCACTTTAACACCTGGAAAAGCTCCCTTCCTGAGCTTGGCTTGGAGTAACTGTCCAGCTGGGTTTCACCTCCTCCAACACACATTCTCCATTCACAACGGCTCTGGAGACGTGGGATGCTTTTCATTCTCTGGGGGTGCCTGAAACTGTTACCAGTGGTTTTTGTTCTCCAGAAACATGATATATATTGCCCAGTAATAGTCTAAAATGAATGTGAATAAATGCCGAATTAAGGAACAGATGATCAGTTGTTCTCAACCCTGGTATCACATCACAGTAAGCTGTCATGATCAGTGGAAAGAAAAGAATGGAGCAAAGGCTCCTGTTGCTGTTCTAGGACCTGAGCCCACAACCTGCCTTGTAACAATAACAGGTAGCACATATATAGTGTTGAGAGTATTCCAGGCATGGGGTGAAGCAGAGAATGAAGAGAACCTATCACCTAGGAAAGATTATATATACCTGCTGTCCTTAATACCAGGTGCAAGCATGAACTGCCACTTACATTAGACTCCCCAATGGATGGATGAGGAAACCAAAAAGCTGAAGCAATGACAACAGATATATTATTAACAGAACCTGAATTCTAATTTTAGTAAAACTCTGATAGCCAGTATCGTTTTCCCTCCTGAGCTGGTGTGTAATTCCACTGTTTCTAGACCAACTCCTTTTTTGTGTTATTCAAGTAGAGAGACAGAAAAAATATACACACAACACACACACACACACACACACACACACACACACACACAGAGAGAGAGAGAGAGAGAGAGAGAGAAGGAACAGTCCTGGTGCTTCTTGCATTACTCCCGTGTGGTGCCAGGACATAAATCTCGGCTGTGCACATGACAAGGGATTCACCTTACACAATGAGCTATTTCTCCAGCTCCTGCAAATGTCAATCCCTTACCCATTATAACTTACTGCCCTGGGTGTGAGAGCAAGTGCACAGGGTCCAGAAATCTCTATCTGATGTAAGAGCCACAAGGAAGAAGTATGGGATCAAGCTTCAAAAGCAGTTCCACAGAGGTATGGGAAATGGCTAGGGTTGAGTAGGCAGAGGAAGGTGGTTTAGATATCAGAGATGGTCTGGGATGCAGTAAGTGGAACAGTGTGGTTGGATCTGAGAGTTAACTAGGAAGCAGAACATTAAGGGAGTTAAAGCTCACACACCAACCTTGCTTTCCTTTTATAGTCATATGTGACACAGTCTCCTCAGTAAATCAGTTCTCACTGAGGTCATCTTGTCCTTTGATGAGGCAGTGTTTAGTCAGTCACAAAACCCCAGAATATCACAGCTCTTTGACATGGTGCAGCCTGCTAGAGCAAGGTCCTGTACAGTAGTAACATTTTCCAGAACTGAGAACTCACTACTTCTCAAAGGTGCTCACCTCTTTGACTGACAGCTTTCATTCATAGAAATCACTCCCTCATGTGAATCTCTGCTTCCTGAGTCCTTATGTTCTGTGCTGTATTATAGTCCTTTCTTTTTTCTCCATGCCTTTGTTTCAATGCAACTACCTCCAGTTTGTAACTTCCTAGAAATAGTATGGCCTTGGGAACAGGACCTGAGTTTATATTCGCAACTCTCTGCATCCATATGTAATAGGTTCAAACCGGTGAGAGAGCCTTAAGAGGAAATAGAAGGTACACAAACCACACATGTGCCTAAGTACTATAATAAAAGTAGAGTCAAAGAAAGCATTACCTGCCACACAAAGTGTTCGAAAAGTTCCAAGTGCATCAGCTTTAAGAACTTCAGAGGTATTCTGATAAATGTTTACAAAAGGGAGTCAGGCAGTAGTGCAGCGGGTTAAGCGCACGTGGTGCAAAGCACAAGGACCAGCCTAAGAATGCCGGTTAGCTCCCCACCTGCAGGGGAGTGGCTTCACAGGCAGTGAAGCAGGTCTGCAGGTGTCTGTCTTTCTCTCCCCCTCTCTGTCTTCTCCTCCTCTCTCTATTTCTCTCTGTCCTATCCAACAACGACGACATCAATAACAATGATAACTACAACAATAAAAAACAACAAGGGCAACAAAAGGGAATAAATATTTTTAAAAATTCAAAAAATGTTTACAAAATACACCACTGGAAAGCTAAAATATTAAAATTCTAAACCCTTAATATGTTTTTTAAATTTAAAAAATATTTATTTATTTTCCCTTTTGTTGCCCTTGTTTTTTTTTTATTGTTGTTGTAGTTATTATTGTTCTTATTACTGATGTTGTCGTTGTTAGGACAGAGAGAAGTAGAGAGAGGATGGGAGGACAGAGAGGAAGAGAGAAAGATACACACCTGCAGACCTGCTTCACCACTTGTGAAGTAACTCCCCTGCAGGTGGGGAGCTGGGAGCTCGAACCAGGATCCTTATGCAGGTCCTTGTGGTTTGCGCCACGTGCACTTAACCCGCTGCGCTACCGCCTGACTTCCATTTTTTAAGTTTTAAAGAACAATTTTTAAGTTGTAATCTTTGCTTCAGGTATCACTGAGCATCTTTAGATATTGATAAAGGTCAGGAGTCTCCTTAGGATGACTCCTACAGGGAGTCGGGCGGTAGCACAGCGCACGTGGCACAAAATGCAAGGACAGGCTTAAGGATCCAGGTTCCCCAACTGCAGGGGAGTCACTTCACAGGCGGTGAAGTAGGTCTGCAGGTGTCTATCTTTCCCCCTGTCTGTCTTTCCCTCCTCTCTCCATTTCTCTCTGTCCTATCCAACAACGAAGACATCAACATCAATAATAACTACAACAATAAAAACAAGGGCAACAAAAAGGAAATAAATAAATATTAAAAAAAAAACCATGACTCCTACTGCTTACCTCGAACATCAAGGGAATCTCCACTGTCAGCTGGTGGCTGAAGGCTATTGGTATTAGGAGGAGACAGTTGTATTAGGAGTCAGGAGGTCAAGTTTCAGACATTCCACTCTATTCATATTCTCGCTTTCCTAGCACCAATGCCACCTATTTCCACCTTTGAAATTAACTAAAAACACAAGATGGTTTCTGGAGAATAGTTCATTATCCAGTTATGTTCTAGGAAGCAGTGGCAACAGGGCTGGGGAGATAGAATTATAGTTAAGAAAAGCCTTTCGGGAGTTGGGTGGTAGCACAGTGGGTTAAGCGCACGTGGTGCAAAGCCCAAGGGCCAGTATAAGGATCCTGGTTTGAGCTCCCAGCTCCCCACCTACAGGGGAGTCGCTTCACAAGCGGTGAAGCAGGTCTGCAGGTGTCTACCTTTCTCTCCCCCTGTCTCCTCTCCTCTCTCCATTTCTCTCTGTCCTGTCCAACAACAATGATGACAACAAGAATAACTACAACAAGGGCAACAAAAGGGAATAAACAAATAAATAAATATTTTTTAAAAAAAGAAAGGCCTTTCATGCATGAGGCTCTGAGTTCCCAGGTTCAATTTCTGGCATCATCATAAGCCATAGCTAAGCAGTGTTCTGGTAAAAACAAACCAAAAACAAACAATATTTTAAAAAATGGGTGGAGAAGAAGCAGAAGAGTAAAAATGATACCTTCCTCATTTCTTTTTTTTTAATTTTTATTTTCAAAAGGGAAATATTGACAAGACCATAGGATAAAAGGGGTACATTTCCACACAATTCCCACCCCCCAGAACTCTGTATTCAATCCCCTCCCTTGATAATTTTCCTATTCTTTATCTCTCTGGTAGTGGACCCAGGATCATTGTGGGGTACAGAAAGTAGAATATCTGGCTTCTATAATTATTTCCCCACTTTTTCTTCTAGCTTAACATGGGCGTTGGCAGGTCGATATGCACTTCCAGCTTTTCTCTCTCTCTCCCTAATGGGGCAGTGATCTGGGGAAGAGGGGCTCCAGGACACATTGGTGGGGTCATCTGCCCAGAGAAGTCAGGTTGGCATCATGGTAGCATCTGAAGCCTGGTGGCTGAAAAAGAGTTAAGATATAAAGCAGAACAAATTGTTGACTAATCATGAAACTAAAGGCAAGAATATTGCAAATGAAGATTTCGGGTCTCCATTTTGCAAAAAGCTAGTAGGTCTATTTTAGGTATATTCCAAGGGGCCCATGACTTTACTAGTTTTTGCCTGAGCCTGACAGCTAATATGCAGGTGGACCCAACTCTGGGGAGATGGTGTCATAGTTGGAAAAAGGACTAGAAATCTGGATCAGGAAAGAGAGTAGTTCCCAAATATGAAAAACTATATAAATATTGTTAACTGTAAACTCCATCGCTTTGATCTGAGGCCCATATTCAGCACAGGATCCTATATAATCTCTGCATCTCTGTAGGTCTGAGCTCGCATTCTGTGGTCATGGCTAGGAACATTCCAGGCTGCATTAATTTCAGGACCCATCTTCCTTGGGTAGTAGGTAGAATATGTTGTCCAACCTCCCCTGGAAGAATGGAATATTGACTATAATTGTTGATCCACATTGAGGGCAAAGTCCTATAGGGTCCCACAAAGGGGTCCATTATGTTGTTCCTGATGGAGATGATCAGTGACAGTGGCAAGAGGGATCTGTTAGAGGTCTAGGCCCATCATATCTGTGTGGGAATCCCAGGACTCCCTGACTAGGGTCCCAGGTTATGGGGTGGCCTGATAGTGACTAAAGAGCCATCATTAAAGTATGCCAGTCTCTTGCCCTTTTTCAGCTTTTATAGTCCTTACTTTGTCTGACAAGGTTAGCTTTGGAGTGATTGAAGGATATGTGATAGGAGGACGATGAGGAGGGTATCTAAGTCTAAGTAGAACTATTTCATTATGTACTTTAAGGTGTCTTTTTAGGTCTTCCTACTTGCTTGCTTCATTTATTGACTCACTGAAAACTATTGTGCACTTTTTGTTTAAGGTATATATTTTTCCCTAACTTATGGATACATGTACATATGCCCTATCTCATGGGCTTTGGTCTATCTCTAGGTTTTGAAGTTTTGTTAAGAAGTGCACCATCCAAAATGGAATTAAGGATTCCTATGATCTAGGAAATGTCTCACCAGAATAATGAAGCTGAAGAGTTGACATTCCACACCTGACATCTCTGGACACAGTCCGAACTGTAACATGCCAAGGTGGTACTGGTTGCATTCTTAGGTTGGGATCAGCAGATGCATTATCAGTTGGTATGAACTGAGAGAAGCAACTAACATGTATTTAAGGAGATATTCAAAATCAGTAGTCATCAAAGAAATGCATTGAAAACTGACAGAAGCATCATTAGAACGGCAAAATCTAGGAACCAGATAATATGGGTACTGGCATGGATTTCAGAGTCGATAGCCTTCATGTGCAACCAGGAAGAAAGCAAATTATGGTCAAGTGAAGTGCACACACACACACAGACACACACACATACACACTACTGACTGAAACTCCAGTCTTCTGTCAGCACTTTTACATTTTAGGTTTTTGTTTATTTTTAGCACAAAAATATTTAATCCATCTGGGATTTATTTTTTTGTAGAGTAGAAGCATTAGGCATATTTATTTTCCCCAGATGTTGGGCTAGTTGACTCAACGTTTATGAATAGCATCACCTTTCCCCCATGCTGTCACTCTATCATTTACTAACTTCTTATAGCTTCCTGAGTCTGTTTCAGGGTGTTAGGTTTCTAAATAGTGTATTTCAGTGATGGCAAACAGTTATTCATTCTTGGAGACTGTTTAATCCATCCAGTGCTTTGTTCTTTGATGTCAAGAGCCATGAATTAACTACAAATTCAAGGCAAAAAACCTCTCAGAAAGCAAGGGCTGATTTTCCTGTTTGTTAAGAGTTTTTGGTTTGAACTGTTATTCTAAAATAAGTCCCTTTCATTTTTCTTTGTGGGATCCTGAGATTCTGGTAGCTTCTTTTATGACTTTGATTCATAAAATTATATTTTTATCTCCATTCTTTTCATTTCTCCTTCTCCTTCTCCTTCTCCTTCTCCTTCTCCTTCTCCTTCTCCTTCTCCTTCTCCTTCTCCTTCTCCTTCTTCTTCTTCTTCTTCTTCTTCTTCTTCTTCTTCTTCTTCTTCTTCTTCTTCTTCTTCTTCCTTTTCTTCTTCTTGCTTTTCTTCCCCTTCTCCTTCTCATTCTTCTTCTCCTTCTTCTATTTGAGGACCTAACTAGTTTTATTTCAAAAAAGAAAGTTTAAAATCTTGAACAGAGTTTAGACATCAGAAAACCTCTCTGAAGATTAGTATTTTGGAGAATTCACTCAGCCCAAATGCTAAAATAATAAATAATTAAATAAAAATTTAAAAATTCCTTCAGTGTTGAAGTGTTGCTCTTCCTCCCCCTCCCTCCTTCATAATGGCAAGCTTGTAACACTCATGCAAATTCTGTCTCTTTACTCCCAAACAAGACTAATTAAACCACCAGAAACAAAATGTCTGACCACAGAGGGTTAAAACCAGAACCTCCATCCAGCACCTGAAAATCATTTCACATTAGAGAAAGAAAGCACATCACATTTGAAGGCTGCAAGAAAAGTTTGTTCTGCTTGAAGAGTGTCAGTCACATTAGTTTTAAAAGACACAGAGAGCACTTAAAGGCTGTCAATCATCTCCTATGAAAGGAGATAAGAAACTTTTAACATATGAATTGCCAATATTTTCCACACTAAATTAAATAGAAATTGCTCTAATATAAAAAGTATTCTTCCTAGATTAGAACAGATATTCTTGATGAGAATATTTGGAATTACCTGTCAGATTAAAAAAATAATTCATTTATTAAAGTGTAAAGAAAAATGTCTGTTGTGCCTTCCCTTGACTGGAATGTTTTGTAGTCAATGTGGACAACTAGAAAACTGCTGGAGTAGGAAACTGTCATGCTGAAGAAGGCTGACAACTAAATTATGCTGTCCAAACTGGTAGCCACCAGAAACATACACATGGGGATATTTAAAATTAACTAAAATGTAATAAAGCTTAGGTTTTAATCACACTGTTTATATTTAGTTATAAGAGCTACCATAGCTATACTCATTCAATAACCCCATGTGGCTAAGTGGCTTCTATCTTATGCAGCACACAGAACATTTCTGTGGTCACAGTAAGTTGCTTAGAGATCAGTAATTGTTACTCAAAGTATAATCGTGCGGCAGGAGCACAGCTTCACTTAGGAATGGAGTAGGCTGCAAGGCCACTTGAACTATAAAGTTTCAGAAGATTCTGTGCTTAGAACTCTGCACTTAGCTTAATGCTTTGAGTCACTGCTGTCTTGAAATTTTTAATAATTTTTAAATTTTCTTTTGTACTGGGTTCCTGTACCTCTCACTCCAATTGGGCCTATCACTCCAGGACCCAAATAAAACAACTTACCTTTGAAATATCAGTGGTTTTCAGTTCTGACTGTCTGTCAACATCTCTCAGGGAGTCTTCAAAATATTTCCATGTCTGGACCCACCTCTAGAGTCCCTTTCAATTTATCTGTCTAGTTCAGAAAAGGACCTGGTTTTGAGTTTGTCACAAAACTCTTTGGTTCATTCTAATGCGTCCCCAAAATTGACCCTGACTTTGTTACACTGCAGTAGCTCCCTTGAAGAATGTCAGGAGCCTAGCACACACACAGAAAGCTTTCTATGAACTTTCTGTAAAGTGAGGTCAGTTGGAAAATAGGCTCTCTTTCAGACTGGAATGAAAATCAGAGAATTTCACACTTAGATGGCAGCTTAGAAATCATAGATTGTGCTAGAAGGACCTCTAGTTAGATATCAACTTTACTGAAAAGAAAAAAGAGGCCCAGAAACCTTTTTAATGAGGAGCAGAGAGACAGTAGTAGCAAAGGGGTCCTCAAATTCAGCCCAAGTGCTTTTCTTTTTTTTTTTATTTAAGAAAGGAGACATTAACAGAATTATAGAATAAGAGGGGTACAATTCTGCACAACTCCCATAACCCGATCTCCATATCCCATCCCCTCCCCTGATAGCCTTCCCATTCTCTATCTCTCTGGGAGCATGGATCCAGGGTCATTGTGGGTTGCAGAGGGTGGAAGGTCTGGCTTCTGTAATTGCTTCCCCGCTGAACATGGGCGTTGACTGGTCGGTCCATACTCCCAGTCTGCCTCTCTCTTTCCCTAGTAGGGTGGGGCTCTGAGGAAGTGGAGCTCCAGGACACAAGCGCTTTTCAATGGACCCACTGGAGAGAGAGAAAGTAAATCAAACACTTCCTTCTTTCACCAAAGATAAATTAAAATGGTCCCAAAAGTCCACTGACTTCCCTCCAGTCATAAGAATTGTGATACAATTTGTCTATTTCACATTTCAAAAACATCTTAAAGTAAGTCTGATTAATATGGACCTTAACTCATATCACAACCTTGAGGCCAACTATTTTGTTTGCTCTGCACAATGTTTTGAAGAATCAACTCAGCAGTTAAGCATTGAGAGCTTTCACATAAAAATGGAAATGATGTACTTTTCTTGAAGGCCTGGGATATTTGGCAAGCAGACTTGAATTCCTGACTCTAACAACTGGCCAGAGCTGAGTCACTTCTGCCCATTGTAAGAAGGTCTAAGCCCTCCCTTTTTGTCACAGCCTCCACTACTTCCAATTGTATTCATGACTCTAGGCTGGCTAAATGTCACTGCAAAATTTAAAACTAAAGTTGACATCTCTGAAATGCCAGAATCCTCCACCCAGTCTGTTTCATGCATTTACATTAACTACTTGGCCTGGGTAGCATTTGAGCTGAATTGTCATGAGCCCACAATTCACCATACATTGGAGTAGAAAGAGTAGGTCCTGGTCAGGCAAGGCAGTGAGGCAGACTTGAGAAGGATCCTTTACAAAGAGCTCATAATGGCAGTTGGATCTTCTATTCTTAGGCTTAAAGCAATAAGGCTTCTTTTTCAGTCATTGTAACACACCGCAGAGGGCTAGATTAATATATATATTAGAAACCTTTGCTCATGTCATCAAGGATTTCATTTCTGCCTGCTTTCTTTGCATTATTCTCCCCTTCTGGAATGCTACCCCTCATTTCATCTAAAGTTCAATCAGTCTATACGGCTCAGCTTCCTGGATTACTCTGATCCTTGTGGTTCTCCTCAGAAATTCCTCTGGCATCCAGTCAATATAGAAATCGTATGCTTTTGTTGATTTCCCCAAACCAGAGGATAAGCTTCTTAAGTTTCCTTGCTTATAATTCCTTTGAATCCTCCCTAACCCAGAGGTCGGATGGTACCTGACAAACAGGATCTTTTCAACAGACCCTGTGCTTTGACTCTATGCCCCCTAAACTGTGTCCTTTGACTGTCACAGCAGGAGATGCAGGTCCCACATTCAGCCACTAGAGGTCACCCGTCGATGCACATCACGACCCGCCCAGGTTCCGTGCTGCACACGTATTTACTAGAGCCGCTGGAAGTAGGGCAAGCTCATTTATTTCCTCTCCAACACAGCCTCAGGCCGTCAGAGCCTCTGATGTCAGGGTCCCTACGGTGCAAGCTACAGAATGAAAACACTGCGAATAAGAAAGGTCATTGCCTCCACTCTGCACATTTACTGCTCACCTGATACCTCTGCTTCAAGATCAACATCCCAGTCTAGGCTTTAAAATTTTTTTTTCCCCCAACTCAGTAGTTCAGCAGGAGGGAGAAGAAATTTGCGACTACTGTGCATTTGTATGTGTGTTTACAGGTTATTGCATCAGCTCCATAGCTGGCGCTGTGTCAAGGCAGACTTGCATCCACCCCCCTTTTCTCAAATCCTTTAGGAGCTTTTGACTAGGGCAGCAAGGCTCTATTCTGTTCTGTTTGGCTACTGCTGTTTTCTATGAATAACAAGAATGGCCTTTTAGTACAGATTCTAGAGTGTGCCAGCCAGCCAGCTTTTACGTAGATGTAGTAGTCAGGTCTTGTTTGAGAAATTTGATGAGCCCAAATTCACACCACGAAGAGAGCACAGTAGGTCTGAGAATGGGAAGAACTACAGGGCCTGGAATGTACCTAAGATGATATTAATTATGTACCTAAGATGATATTAATCACACATGCCCAAGTGCTCAGCTTGTCACTGTGGCTGTAGAGACCATGATGCAGATGTAAATGAATATGTCTACTACAGAGACTCAGATGGATTCAGGCACTGGGAAGAAAGTTAGCGTAGAGCTAACTTGTAGTAGAAAAACCCAGACTCAAAAGGTCTAAGCATAAACTTTCTGGAATGAGCAAATATGTTTCAAGACCATCTTATTGGTAGATTCTAAGTAGCATTCAGACCTATGGAAAACAATGGCAAGGAAAACTCTTTTGCATGTCTGTTGCATCCCTTACTTCTGTGGTGTAAAGAGTGCCTTTATTTATTAGTGGTGGTAGAGTTATGTGTCAAAAGCCAGACACCTTGAGTCAGAATCAGAGTTCTGACATTTACTAGAAATGACTATAACTCTCTACTTCAGTTTACTTAAGTGTAAAGTTGGATGGATAGTATTAACTATTTCACTTCATTACTAGGAGGTATACAGGAGCTAATATAGGCAAAGCTTACAACAGTGACTAGAAAACAGTAAGCATGCATGTAAATATAAGCTATCAATATTATGTTTTATTAAATAGAATCAAAAGCCTGAATGATAGTATTCTAGGAGGGAAGTACCCTGGGTCTTTTACATGCTCATATACTTGGGATGGAGAATGTTACTGAACCTGAACAGTGTACCACCAAAGCTCATTTCTCACTGAGTGAGAACACAGTGTAGGTGGGAATCATCTTTCTTTTCATCTATTCTATCAAGTTCTAATGCATTCTACAATTTTTTTATTTTTATTTTTTAAATTTTTATTTATAAAAAGGAAACATTGACTAAACCATAGGATAAGAGGGGTACAATTTCACACAATTCTCACCACCAGAACTCCGTATCCCATCCCCTCCCCTGATAGCTTTCCTATTCTTTATTCCTCTCAGAGCATGGACCCAGGGTCATTATGGGGTGCAGAAGGTGGAAGGTATGACTTCTAGTGAACATCACTCTGATTAATCAAATCCTTACTGTAAACATAGTGCTCTATAGAAATTATGGGGGGAGTTGGGCACAGCGGGTTAAGCGCATTTGGCGCAAAGCACAGGGACCGGTGTAAGGATCCTGGTTGGAGCCCCCTGGCTCCCTACCTGCAGGGGAGTTGCTTCACAGGTGGTGAAGCAGGTCTGCAGGTGTCTATCTTTCTCTCCCCCTCTGTCTTCCCCTCCTCTCTCCATTTCTCTGTCCTATCCAACAACGACGACATCAATAACAACCACAACAATAAAAAACAAGGGCAACAAAAGGGAATAAATAAATATTTAAAAAAAAAGAAATTATGGGAGGGAGATGAAAGTAATGACTGTGATTCCTCCCTGTATGAGTATAACTACTCAAAAAGAAAATTAACCAGGATTAACTAGTCACAGGTAGCATACCATATGAGTTCAGTGGAGAAAAGAGAAACCGCAATATTTTATTCAAGAAAACATCAATACTGTGAACTGGGTGATGAAAATTGTGGAAGGGCTGGTTTGGAGGTGGTTCAGCAGATGGAGCATAGAACTTTTAAGGATGGAGTTGGTGGTTCAAGCCCCCAACTGCATATGATTAATTGGTATTCTGATCTCTCTCATAAAATAAATACCTGAATATATTTTAAAATTTATGGTTAGATTCAAGAGTTCACTCATGAACTCTGGGCTCTCAGAGAGAAACTTCCAGAACATTTCAAAGTACCAGAGAATTAGTAGCTCTGAAGACACTATAGGATCTACTAGGTTTGAGGATCCACTCTGACAACCACCCTACTGGAATCTGGAAGTTCTGGTCCTGTGCTATTATGAAAACTGCTTCTCTCCTCTCAAAAGTGGGGAGTAGAAGCTGCAACCTCCCTCTCAACTCAGCACTCAGAGAATAAGCATAGGTTATTGTTTCAGAAACATTTGCACCTCCACAACTATTTATTCATTTATTTTTGTCATTTTTACAAATTACCAAGTATGAAGGCAGATAGACTTGACTATATAGTCTCTCAGATCTAGCACAGTTCAGGAATTGGTCAGAACTTATTTCCTGTTTGGTATCCTTGCTACAGTAGTCAGAGAAATGTCCTTTCTTGCTTTCTAGTCCTTTAGATTCAGAAAGGCACCTTGGGAATTGTTGCTGGTTATCCTATGGTCAGCGGAGAAATGGCAGCAACAGGGGGAACTGGTGGTGAGGGTGAGGTGCAGAGGAGAGAACCAAACTCTGGGAGTGCTTCAGAAAGACAACTTGTTTATTGTTAATACACAGGGTTAGATATACTGATTACCATCCAATAGGAACATAGGGGAAGTATGTAGGACCCAATGAGGAAAGCATGTGTCACTCACACATGCTTTCCTGGGGTTAATTAACATGCACTTTATTCATGCTCTCAGGTTACAACTGCTTCTCATATCCAGCTCAGGATCAAAGGCAAGTTACCAGCCTATAAGGACCCAAGTTATGGCCTTATAAAGGGAGATCACCTATTGATCAAGCAGGAGAAAAGGGAACCTTTAGGGTATGTTGTATAAGGAGGCAGCTCCTTTGCCCCTGAGCTCAGTGCCATCTCAGCCTACAGAGTCGAGGAGGGACACGCCTTTAGGCCAGGTCGGCCTTGGGGTCTACATCCTCAAGACTCAGTTTAGAAGTGATAGGCCTTTACCTAGGTTGGGGGATCTGCACCTCCCACAGGGAATGGCTTCACACTGGAATTATTTTGCAATACACCACTATCCCGAAGACATTTGGTAGCATCTGAAGATATTTTTCAGTGTCATAATTTGGGGTGAGTGCTACTGGCATATAGTTAGTAGAGGTGAGCTACAATTCTGGACATCATAGAATACCGAAACAGCTCCTATGAGGAAGAAATACCATGCTCAAAATATCAGTTTTGTACGGAGGTTGAGCAACCCTCCCAGAGAAAGAGGGTAAAGCAGAAACTGACTAAACTCAACTTCAGAACCCAGCAATGAAGAAAAGTCTGTCAGCTATACAAATTCTTAGTCTTAAACTAAATGCTATGTATTTATTTAATTTTAATTAATTAACTAATTAATTAATTAAATGGAAACACTAAGAAGACCATAGCATAAGAGTGGTACAATTCCCACCATCAGAGCTCTGTATCCCATCCCTACCCCTGTTAGTTTTCCTATTCTTTAACCATCTGGGAGTATGAACCAACAGTCATTATGGGGTGCAGGTGGGAGGTCTGGCTTCTGTAATTGCTTCCCCACTGAACATGGGCATTGACAGGTTGATTCATACTCCCAGCCTGTCTCTCTCTCTTTTCCTTGTGGGGCAGGAATCTGGGGAAGCAGGGGTCTAGGAGACATTGGTGGTGTCGTCTGCCCAGGGAAGTCAGGTTGGCATCATGGTAGCATCAACAACCTGGTGGCTGAAAAGAGTTAAAATATAAAGGCACACAAATTTTTGATTAATCATGTACCTAAAGGCTGGAATACTGCAGATGAAGATTTGGGGTCTCCGTTTTGGAGATAGCTAGTAGGTCTATTTTAGGTATATTCCAAAGGGCCTGTGACTTCATTAGTTTTGTCTGAGCCTGACGTCCGATATGCAGGTGGACCCAAGTTATTGTCTGGAGAGATGATGTTATGGCTGGAAAAAAGGCTAGAAAGCTAGATCAGGGAAGAGAGTAGCTCCCAAATACAGAAAAAGTCTATAAATAGGGTTGACTGTAAACCCCGTCAATTTGATCTGGGGCCCATATTCAAGCATGGGAGCCTATGTAACCTCTACATCCCTGTAGGTCTGAACTCACATTCTGTGGTCATGAGTAGGGACATTCTGAGTTGCACTAATTTCAGGACCTAACTTCTTCAGGTGATAGATAGAATATGTTATCCAACCCCCCTTTCGAGGATGAAACATTCTCTACCACTGTTGTTCCACATTGAGGGCAAGGTCCTTTGGGGGCCCCCAAAGAGGTCCATTATATTGTTCCTGATGAAGATGACCAGTGATAATGGAGGTAGGGATCTATTTGAGGTCTAGGCTCATTGTGTCTGTGTGGGAATCCCAGGATTCTCCAACTAGGGCCCTAGTTGATGGGGTGGCCTGTTAGTAACTAGAGTCATCATTAAAGTATGCCAGTCTCTTGCTCTTATTCAGCTTTTGTAGTCCTTACTTTGACAGGGTTAGCTTTGGAGTGACTGAGGGAAATGAAATAGGAAGTAGGTGAGGAGGGTATCTAGGTCTAAGTAAAAACTATTTCATTAGGTACTGTTAAGTGTCTTTTTAGCTCTTTCTACTTGCTTGCTTCATTTATTGACTCAATGAAAACTTTTGTGCTCTTTTGCTTTAAGATATATATTTGATCCTAATTTATGGATGCTATGTATTTATTTTTAAGAGAGTCCATTAGTCTAAAGTTTGAAATGGTTAAAGGATTTTTTCACAAATGATGTAAATTGGAATTGCATTCTGAAGATCATGAAGATAGTAGAGAAGATGATAGACATAATGAAGAGAAAATAGCTTCAGGCTTAATTTGGGAATGCTATAACATCTTTACAAGATAAAGGGAAGATCAGCTTAACAATATGGGGAACAGGAGTTGGGAAGTTTCAAAAAGGTATTAATGTGGGTTATGAACATCTGAAAAGTTTAGACTGTAGCACAGTAGAGTGGAAAAATTTAGAAACCAAACAAAAGTTGGCATCAGATGAACTCTCCAACAGTAAGATCCTGAAACTATTTCTTAACTTTCTGATGATGCAATTTCCTCAGCTAGAGGAACCATTCTATAACTGATGTAAGATCAGGATCGTTCACAACCCTTACCTTTCCCCTTGCTTGGGACATATTGGAGACTTATATAATATTGTACAAATTTTACAATACTGTTCAAATATAATAAAGTAATAAGGGCCTACTGGAGATTGATATGCCACACAAATCAAGAAGAAATGAGGGCTGGTAAAATAGCACACTTGTATAATGTGCTACTATGCCATGTGTGTGACCCAGACTCAAGTCTGGCCTCCACTGCACTGAAGGAAGCTTTTATGCCTCTCTCTGTCTCTCTCTCTGTCTCTCTCTCTCTCTTTCTCTTTCTCTCAATCTCTCTGCTTCTCTGTTTCTATAAAAAGAAGAATGGTGAGGAGGAGAAAAAGGCTGAGGAGGAGGAGAAGGGATCAGACAATTATACATTCTGTGGGCCAATGCTTCGATACAACTGTGATGCTACTATGTCTAGACAGCATAGTAAATAGAGATTACATTTTTAAAACTACACTTGGATAACTGTTATATTAATTTATTAGGCACCACTTAAAATTATCTGTATAAATAGGATCATATAAGTATTATACACCAGCTGAGAGTATATCCACAGACATTCTGCTATATTATAGTTTATGTGTAAAGTGATGCAGTAATGAGATAATTATATTATCCTAAATAAAAGATTTTATGACCAATCTTAATTTAAGTTTTTTGTCTGGTTATATTGCGTGACTGGTTGGTTTGAAAGCATTTTTTTTCAATATTGATAAAATATAAATACAGTAATAGAGCACTCACAAGTTGGTCACTTTTAAAATTTAAGAATCATTGACATTTAATACATTTAAGGTACTGTGCAACTATCACCACAACCAAATTTCAGAATATTTTCATCACGGTCTCCAAAACCACCACACTGATGAATTACTTCCTGTTATCTCTATGTCTCAGTCCCTGGCAGTCATTAATCTGTTTGTTAGCTCTATAAATTTACCTGTTCTGCAGGATTCATATAAATGGAATGATAAAATTCATGAGCTTTGTGTCTGACTTTTTTCTGAGCAGAACGTGTACAAGATTTACCCAAGTTGCAGCATGTGTGAATACTTTATTACCTTTCATGACTGAATGAATTTCATCCTATGGCTATATAAAATATAATTTACTAATTCCATCCTATGGATATATAAAATATAATTTACTAATTCATCAGCCGAAGGGTATTTAGGTAGTTTCTGCTTTGGTGTTTTTAGGAGTAAAACTGGTAGAAAACTTCATATACAATTTTTCCCCAAATATTTTATTTATTTTTATTTTATTGGATAGAGACAGAAAAATTGAGGGGAAAGGAAAGTAGAAAGAGAGAAAGAGAGACAACAGCAGCACTACTTCACCACTCCTGAGGCTTCTACCTTGCAGTTAGGGTTTAAGGGACTTGAACCTAAGTCCTTGCAAACTGCAACATTTACACACTACAAGGTGCACTACCTTCCAAGCCCCATATACAAATTTTTTAACAACTGTTTTCAATTGGAGGTGAGGAGTTGCTGATTACATAGTAATTTTATGTTTAACTTATTAGGACAGGGATGTAGCTCAGTGTCAGAGCACTTACTGCATTATAACATCCTACAGTAAGTATGTGTAAAACTCTTAGTCTGCTACTCAGAAAAAAAAATGAAGGAAAAGAAAAAAGACTATGTTTAACTTACTCTAGAACCACCAAACTCTATCCCACAGCAGCTGTGCCATTTAACATTTCCACCAATGATGCACTGAGAGTTCCAAGTCCTCCATATTCTTGCCAACAGATGTTTTATTCTTTATGCCATCGTTAGTGGGTGTGAAGTGGTATTTCTTGTGGTTTTGGGTTGCATTTCCTTTATGACTAATAATACTCATATTTTCACATACTTGTTGGTCTTGCATATGTCTTAGTTGAAGCAAAAAATCTATTGAATTCTCTTACCCATTTACTGAGTTGTTTGCTATTAAGTTGTAACAGCTTTCATGTTGTGGGGACTGGATTCATATCAAATTTATGACTTGAAAATATTTTCTCCTACCCTGTGTGTTGTCTTTTCATTCTCTCAGTGATTATCATTTTATGACCTAAAGTTTTAAATTTTAATAAAGTTCAGTTTATTTTTTTTCCTGTTTGTGCCTTTGGTATCTTATCTATGAAACCACTGCTAAATGCAAGGTCTTTAAAACGTACACCTATATTCTTTTGAGAATTTTGTACTTTTAGCTCTTCTATGTCTTTCATTAGTTATGAGTAGCAATGTTGCTTGAAGACCTTATCTTCTATAGAACTCTAGTTGATGTGTTGGTCTAGCCATCTTTAAATATTACTTGCTCAATATCTTACAAACATACCTTTAGGTTTCTTTCTCTGGATGGTGCTCCTTTCTCAAGAGACATTTTTAACAAATATATTAGTGGTTTAATAATGGTTTACAGGATTATAATATTATACCAAAGTTCTCTGTCCTCCTCCCCTCATGCAATAACTGTAGTAAGGCAACGAAAGACAATTGCCAGGTGATTTTGCTCCTATTTGGAATTTAGAGAATTGAAACACATGCATTTCCAAAAAAAAAAAAAAAAAAAAAAGTAACAGAACTCTCTTTAAGGCTTTGAGCGTTTCATTAATTTTGTTCTTATTGTTGTCAGATAGAGATGGGGGGAGCAAAAGGAGGTAAAAAAAAAAAAGCATCAAAGCTTTCTGCACTGTAGTGGAGGCTAGACTCAAACCTGGGTCACACACATAAAAAATGTGCACACTATCCAAATCAGCTCTTTTAACACTCCAAGAGATATCATTTTAAATCTCCTCTCACCATAATCTTGCATCAGGGTCCCTTAATCCTTAATATGTGAAACATTTTTCTACTGGGTGTGGGGAGAACACTCAATTGAGAATAACTGATCAATGAAAGGGTTTGCCCTTTCTAATATTCTCTTCTCCTGGTGGATGTTAAAAAAAAAAAGTACTTCATTTCTTAGAGTAACTTTAGGTTCATTACAGAATTGAGAAGTACAGAGATTTCCTGTATATTCCCTGTTCCTACACATGCATCTTCTACCCCTTTAATCCCATTACCATTTCCCACAGGAGTGATGCATTTGTTATAATTGATAAGCCTAAAGTGGTACATAAGAAATCACCCAAAGCATAGTTTGCATAAGGATTTACTCTTTGTATTTGACACTAAGAATGACATGTAACCGCTGTTATATTATTGTAAGTGTAGTTTCACTGTTCCCTAAATCCCCCATGCTATATGTATTCATCCTTCCATCTCCCTTACTCCTAGAAACCACTGATCTTTTCACTATCTTTATAGTTTGACCTTTTCCTGAATGTCACATAGTTGTGATAATATGCTATACAATCCCTGCCTATAGGGTTTGAAAGCCATTGTTGCTTTAGTTTAGACATTGAATGCAAAACTCTTTGAGGAGAGGGATTATGATTTGCGTTCTTCTATGTCCAGGAGGAATCTGATAAAGGTTTTTAGGGTGTGTGTGAATGAATTACTAGTAACGTCCTTTCAGTATCTCAGCAACCAGAAACAGACAATACCTTTGGAAAGAGAGACCCCGTCAGGACAGGAATATGCCCTTAATCGAAGCCCATGCTTAGCTTTGATTCAAAGCCTAAGTTTTGCACATTATACCTTTTACACCTTATGTAAATGATCTGAGGCACCTGATGTAAGCAGACGGTATAAAGGCTGTTTGGAGAAGGCGATGGATGATGGAAACAGAGACAAAGACAGAAGAGAGATCAACCTGGCACCCTGATGGCCTGGGCCTCCTCCCACCCTGGATAATAAAGAGAACAATAAACAGGCCAAAATGGAAGCCTACAGCCCCAGTCTCTGCCACTCTCCTTGAGAGCTTGTTTGGAGGTTCTAGCAGGGGAGCGCAGCTACTTGTAAACTCTCCACCGAAAACCGGTCCTTCTCTATTTGGGGAAGGTGGTCCTCTTAGACTGAGCGCACAAGTTTCTGGAGGGACGCATGTGGAGTGGTGAGGGAGGAAGGAGACACCCGCCTAGCCAGCCAGATTAGCTGAATCAACCCTGGCGATCAGTGGGGTGACATGTCACAGCCAGATCACCCTCACATCCTCCCACTCTCCTTGACTCTACATGATTTCTTTCTTGAGACCTCACACCTCTCTGAGCCTCTTTTCAGCCTGTGGCCTGACCCTTGACCTGATCTTTGGCCTCACCGGCCCCCTCTGAAGAAGTGATTTATAGTGAACATTTAATGGAAATTTTTGCTTGTGCATAGTAACCAGGGCTTGATTACACTGCTCTGAAGCTGACTGTGTGTGTGTGTCTGTGTGTGTAAGAAGGAGGGTTACTTATTGTGTGTGTGTGTGTGTGTGTGTGTGTGTGTGTGTGTGTGTGTGTGTGAGTGTGTGTGTGTGTGTGTGTATGTGTGTGTGTGTGTGTGTGTGTGTGTGTGTGTGTGTGTGTGTGTGTGTGTGTGTAAGAAGGAGGATGACTTATCTTCTGGTCCCTCTAATGGGAAAGTAAAAAAGGCAGCAAGAAGTCTATGGAGCTAGTATTCAGAACTGTGATGCTTTACCAGCAAAGTCCTGGATTACCTACCTCAAAAAAGAGAGAAATAGATTGATGAATAGCTAGCTGGAGCCTCACTCATTTCCTGTGATTTTGTTTATATCTCATTAGACTATCAGGCTATCAGGGAGGCCTAGGGCATAGGAGGGCTAGGACATAGAGAATAAAGAACTGTTCTTACTCTCATAGAAAAAGTAATAATTCTGTTAAAACAAAGCTATATATACATTTTTCCCCTCACAGACTTGCCTGATTTCTGTAATATACTTTTACAGAAATATTTTGTCAATTGTATCAGCATCTGGTTAAATTCATGTTTTATCTTAGAGTTATTTATTGAAATCTTGAAAGAAATATGTCTTTGGTTATTCAAAGACATTTTGCTTTGATGATATAAACACAAGAAATTAGGAAAGGCCTGTAATGTCAAAATTATGGGACATCAAACATTTTATGTTCAACAGCTAAACAGAAGAGCAATTAATTTGCAAGGAGTTTTTACACAGGATAACTAACTCCCAAGCATCATCATTTAAGACAGAAAAAAAAAACCTATTATTTCAAATTTTGGTCAATTTAGTCAACAAACTAATTACTGGAGTGTGTCTGTGTGGTGTTGTTGCTATTCTTGTAAGATTGTCAACCATTTCTTGCAACAAAATTGAAAATTGCAGAAAAGTAGTTGTGATATTGTAAAAAAAAAAAAAAAAGTAGTCAATTCCTTTTGATTTTATTTGGACGTTTTTTTCTGACTTTTTTTTTTTTGTCACCAGGATTATTGCTGTGGATCAATGTCTACATTATGAATCTACTACTCCTAGTGGCCCTTTCTTTCTTCCTCTCCTTTCTTTCTTTCCTTTTAGTTTTATTAGTGATTTAATAATGATTGACAAGATTGTGGGATAAGAGGGTTACAATTTCATATAATTTCCACCACCAGAGTTCTGTATCCCCTCCCCTCCATTGAAGTTTTCCTATTCTTTATCCCTCTGGGAATATGGACCCAGGATCATTATAGGGTACATAAGGTGTGAGGTCTGGCTTCTGTAACTGCTTCTCTGATGGCCATGGGTGTTGACAAGTAGATCCATACCCCAGCCTGTTTCTGTCTTTCCCTAGTTGGGTAGGGCTCTGGGGAGCTGAGATTCCAGGACACATTGGTGAAGTCATCTGCCCAGGGAAGTCAGGTTGGCATCATGGTAGCATATGCAGTTTGGTGGCTGAAAAGCATAAAAAAACATATAAAGCAGAACAAATTGTTTAGTAATCAGGATCCTAAAGGTAAGAACATAGTAGATGAGATTTGGGCTCTGGCAAAAATTGATAGTCATGGGTCCCTTGGAATATACCTAGAATAGACTTTCTAGTTTCTTCCAATGTGAAGACCACAAATCTCATCTTTCTTCTTCTTTTTTAAATAGAGACAGAGGGAAACTGAGAAGAAGGTGGCTAGAAAGGGAGAGTCATAAAGACAGGAGCCTGCAGCACTGCTTCAGTGCTTGTGAAACTTCCTTTCTGCAGGGGACTGGAAGTTTGAACCTGGGTCCTTGAGTATGAATGTGTGTACTGTACTAGGTACACCACTGCCCAACCCTCTGACTTCATCTTAACTAACTTCTCTGTGCAATTTGTTTAAGTAAATGTAAATGGGTAGGAAGACAGGGCCTACATAACAGGAGCACATTCTAGAAAGGGAAAGAGGATTGTTGATAGCTTTGTAGGAAAGGTGGGAAGAAATGCAACTGCTTAGCAGATAATTAAGGAATAGAGCTTTGCTGTTCCTTACAGGTAAATAAAATATTGTAAAATATCAAACATATTAAAGCAAAACTACTCTCATTTACACGTCCTTAGGACCATACAATCTCACCATAACATCTGTGTGGAGATTTGCTTTGTCATGCTTGTGACCTAGGTTCGTGTTCAAGTTTGGTCCCCACTGAACTGGAGGAAGCTTCAGTGGTGTACCTTTTTCTCACTCTTTTTCTGTCTGAAAAAAGTCAGTATTGAGCAGTGAAGCCCTGGAAACAATTTAAAAAGACTCTGTATGGAACAACATTCTTTAGACTTTTCTTCTCACAGGGAGTTAAGCTTTGAACAAGTGGGACATAGCGGTGGAAGTTGCAGAGAGTGGCAATTAGGTGGTTAAAAGAGGTTGATTTCTCTAGTCCTTTCCTTTTGTGTATACATACAGTCTCTTTGAAGTTTCTTTCTTCTTCAGTCTCTTTTTCTTATGCATTATATCATAGTCTAAGACAATATGTAGCTGAAGCTTATTTGTTTTTATATTATATATACATATGATATTGTACTGTTTATAACTAAACATTTTTTTTCATCAACAAAGAAAAGGTTTATTTACAGCTTCAATTTCTCCATTGATTAGGTCCCTCTGCCCCCACCTAGATGTCTGAAAGGTAATCTCCATCTCACCATAAAATCAACCTTTTTGCCAAAGAACAATTCCAGTAGTTCATGTTGATTCCCATTAATCACACTACAAGAAGGATGTATCTGCTTGCAATTCAGGGTGGCCAGGCTGCAACCCCAAGCCTTCCCACCCATCGAGCTACTGACAAGGTAAGGGGAAAGAGGGAGCTTTGGGAAACCCCACCCCACCAACCCTCACCTCCCCCAGCCCTCCAGAATCTGGAACCCACAGCCCCATTTATTTTTATTTTTAACTTAGGTTTTTGTTTTTTTTTATTGAGGGAGTTAAATGCTTTACAGTATAATCATTGACACATGCATACAGTTTCATTATGTAACAGCTCCCCAAAGTTTGGGAAGAAAACTTAATCTAAAATTTTAAAGTGAATCAAATATCTTTTATATCTTCTACCCTGGTTCCTCACCCAGTAGGTTGCTTGTTGAGAGAAATCGAGAGGGGAAAGGAAGACAGATAGGGGGAGAGAAAGACAGACACCTGCAGACCTGCTTCACCATTTGTGATGCAGCTCCACCCCATAAGGATCCTCATACTGTCCTGTCCTTGTGCTTCGGGCCATATGTGCTTAACCTGCTGCGCTACCCACCCCCCACCCTACTAGAGTGTTTCTTATGTACTTCTAGCTTTCTACATGAGGTCAGTGATGTTTTAGTTGCCATGGTTATCTCTGGGGACAAGTGCCTGCATAAACCCACCATTTCTGGCAGCTATTTTCTTTATTTTTCTTTTTTAATAGAAGGGAAGAGACAGAGAGAGACAGCAAAGGATAAAAAGATAGAGAGGAGAGTTACTTGCAGTACTGTTCCACCACTTGTGAAGCTTTCTTCATCCAGGTGAAGAGTGGGAGCTTGAATCCAGTACCCAGTGCACGGAAACACGCTCTCCTAGGTGAGCCACCACCCAGCCTCAGCTAGTGATGATGTTTAGTGGCAAAAAAATCCTAATCCTACCCAAGAAATACAGATATATAAATGAAAAGGTTTGAAAATATATTTTATTGAATTACTTTTCCTTGGTATTTAATTAATTTATTTACTCCCTGGTTTATGCCAGAAAGTATTAAGGATTACTTTAAAATATGAAGAACTTGGAAAGATAAATTAATAGCAGGTTCGAAAATGAGTGAATGGAAAATTAATGATGCAAAGTTAAAGAGCATCAGGAACAAGTTATGTTTTAAACTTGCTAAATTAATTTCATTTATTTTTATATTTGATGAACTGATCTGTTCAGAGATTATTCTAGCAAAATTCCTGTTGTGTAAGTAGAAGGGAAAGAATTTTTGGAAAGAAGACACTTTAATTTTTATCTCTTTCTCTCATTAGTTAGTTAATGTTCCAATAAAATGAAACACTTTCTCTCTGTTCCTCAAAAAAACAAAAAAGAAAAAGGAAGGAAAAAAGGGAAAGAAATAGAAAAAGAAAAGAAAAAAAGATAATGATGAGGGCCAAAATAAAAAAGAGATGAGGAATATATAATCATCCAATATCTAGAGTTTGCGGAATACTTTATGCCTAGGAATCTGTTTAGGACATTCATTAATTTATTTATCTTTTTAATATTTAACAAAATAAAATATTTACAGCCTCAGCACTTTTGACTTTCTAAGCTAGATAATTCTTTGTTACAGGAGAAATTTCTATATGTTGGAGGATGTTTAATACTGTTCCTTGCTTCTACATATTAGATGCCAGTAGTTTCCAGTTGTAACTAGTAAAAATGTCTCTGGATATTCCCTTTGTTGGCAAAATTGTCCTTTCATGAGAATTCCTGACCTAAATTTAGCCAAACATTCACCTCAAACATCCTGGTGAACTGGAGCTCTGTGCTTCCTTCAGAGAGCACACGTTTTATCTGCATAATTAAATGCCTGAATGTGTGTATTACATAGATAAGGAACAGAAAAAAATCATGAAATACTTTAAATATGTTTTCTACTATGAACATTTCTTTAACAATATATTTACTGAGCTTTTGTTAGATACTAAGTATAATATTTGGCCCCTGTATCTTAGGATTGCTGTGAAAAACTAAGAAACCAGATGCATATCTAGCAGAGAACACACATTATAACACACAAGGACCTAGGTTCAACCCAGGTCTCCACCTGTAGCAGGAGAGGGGAAGTTTCACAAGTGGTGAGGCAATGCTGCAGGTATCTCACCTTCTCTGTGTGTGCCCTTTCCACATCTCTCTCTTTCTCTATATCTCTTTGTCTCTCATTTTTTAAATTATCTTTATTTACTTATTAGATAGAGACAGCCAAAAATTGATGGGGGTTGGGCGGTAGCCAATGGGTTAAGCACACATGGCGTGAAGCACAAGGACAGGCATAAGGATCCCGGTTTGAGTCCCCGGCTCCCCACCGGTAGGTGGGTCGCTTCACAAACAGTGAAGCAGGTCTGCAGGTGTCTATCTTTCTCTCCCCTTCTCTATCTCATCCTCCTCCCTCCATTTCTCTCTGTTCTATCCAACAACAATGACAGCAATGACAACAACAATAATAACAACAACAACAATGATAAACAACAAGAGCAACAAAAGGGAAAAAGTGGCCTCCAGGAGCAGTGGACTCATTCATAGTGCAGGCACAGAGCCCCAGTGATAACCGTGGAGGCAAAAAAAAAAAAAGAAAAAAAAGAAAAAAAAAAGAAATTGAGAGGGAAGGGGGTGACAGAGAGGAAAAGAGACAGAGACACCTGCAGCACTGCTTCACCACCTGTGAAGCTTTCCCCCTGCAGGTCGGGACCAGGGTCTCGAACCTGGGTCTTTGTGCATTGTAACATGTGTGCTCAGCTAGGTGCACCACCACCTGACCCCCTTTGTCTCTCATTTGAAGAAAAGAAGGCTGCTAGGGGCAGTGCAATTGTGTAGCACTGATACCAGCGACAAACTTAGTGGTTAAACACCAACACACAAAAAACTAGATGCATGGAAACTGTGCAGTATGTCCTGGTACTTAAACATATTTAACAAATATTTATCATTATAAGTGTTTCCTCTAATTGCCACTGTTCAATATTTTTAAGATTTTTAAAATTATTTATTTATTATTGGATAAAGACAGAGAGAAATTGAGAGGGGAGGAGAAGATAGAGAGGAAGAGAAATAGAGAGACATCTGAAGCTCTGCTTCACCACTGGGGACCAGGGGCTTGAACCCAGGTCCTTGTGTACTATAGTGTATGCACTTAACCAGATGTGCCACTGCCTAGCCCCGGTTTTCAAAGTTTTTTAAACTGTGTTTTCTCTTAATCATCATCTTAACAATGGGTCATTACTGGTTTTGCTTCTATTTGATAGATGAGGAAGTTAAGGTGTAGAAAAAGAGAAATAATCCAGTGATAGCTGGTAAGTAGTATGTCCCAATTTTAAATTACTTACATCCCGTTTTTTTCACCTCTTCCATATTATTTCTGAGAGGAGGAAACTGAAAAGAATATGGTTGGTACCAGCTGTAGAGTTCTGTCTTTTCTTCTTTTTCTTTTCCACACAGCACTACTCCTAGACTACCATGCCATACTGTTAGAAAATGAGAGTCAAAAGTCCACTAGATGCATTTTTATTTTTACTTATACAATCTAATATTCATACAAAACTATGTACACTTTTCCAGTCTCTGCTTAGTGAGGTTTCATAAGCAGAGATAGCCAGCTTAAAAAGCCCATCTCTCCTTCATGTGCACCTCAGACATAGTAGGGCAATCCGAATCTAGAATTCTCTTCTCTGCTTAATAAGCTCTCACTCTCTTCCCAAAAAGCCTTTAGCTCAACATTAACATCAACATCAGTAGCTCATGGATCATTTCTAAGTTCCCCTTATGTAAGGTATTCTCATGTGTGCTTATTCTAGTTTTTGCAGAAGAAAAGGCATTTACTGGGCCATGCTGCCAACACCTCCTTATTCCCATGCAATATGACTTCAGCAAAATGGATCTGATAATGTGAAAACCTTGTCTACCAAAGACGAATCCTTGGGATTTCGATATGAGATTATGAGTAGTAGCCAGTGAGACGGAGAGAGACAGAGACAGAGACTGTTAGAAAATGAATAGAAACCACAGAGTAAAGCATTAGTTATTGTTCCATGAGAATGTGACAGAAATTAGGTTTGTTCTGAATGTTGATTTTGAATTTGAGAACATACTGACCTTTATCATCAGAGAATCAACAGTCATTTCCCCCTATATATTTATCTTCTGCTCCCTGACGCTCACTTTCTTACCCACTCTGCCTCCTTCCACCTACACACACAGACCAAGAAAACATTTACAGCTTGTGAATATTTCAACAATGTGGTTTTAAAAGGCACACTAAATTTATTCTAGATGTTGTGCTTCTGACATGGATAATGTTACATGATGGAATAAAGATCTTCAAAGAAGTATTCCTATTAATAAACTAGCAGATACAATCTAAGAGTGAGGCACCACTCCTAATATTCAAAAAGGGATTTATATTACTACAGAACTCCTCATAGGCGAACACTTCTCATAGTAGAATACCTCTACTGTGTAGAAAAAAAAAAAACCACCTTTTTCTGCTTTACAAATTTTAAGAAAGGAAGAGCTCAAAAGGAAAGTTAAAATTAAATGCATGTTTTGGGAATCAAATAAATTGAAATACCACTAGAAGCCTTTAAATTAGAAAACCTGGCAGATATTCCTTGTTATTTTAAACTTCACATGGTAGTGAAAAATTACACATGAATCAAAATTGTATTACATCATGCTGTGTGGTATACACACATGGATTTAGTTCTGAGATTATAAGTCACAGCCAATGAGATTGTGTGTATGTGTATAAATATAAATATATATAGAGAGAAAGAGCGAGAGAGAGAGAGATGGAGAGACTCTTCAGCAATTATTTATTTGATTATTCTATGCATGATCTTAAATCAATATACTATCTGAGCAAGAACTTAAAAAATTAGTGTTCCTGGGGTCAAAGTGAAAGAAGAGAAAATCAGAGGTCTGCAGTGGTCTTGTTCTCAGTCACTATGCAAAAAAAGCTTAAGCATTTGCAATTGTGGAAGGAAGAAGTCACTGAAGGTTTCTAGAAGGAATATTTTCACTGTGTCACTGCCCACATGTTATCAGAACTTGAATTTCTTGGGGGAAAATTCTACATCTTAGATGAATTAGACAAAATTCTTGTTCTCAATTACAGTCAACCAGGGGGCTGCATCACACATTTATGGGGAGGGATCTGGATAAGGAGACTTCACAGAACTAGAAACCTTTTTTTTAGTTAAATTACTGAAGCTGACTGAGTTTCATGTTCTTCACCTGTAAAGTGTTTGCAATAGCAGATACTTATTAGATAATTGATATATTCCAAGAACTCTGCTGTGTGCTTTGTATTCATTATCTCATTTAATTTTCCAACAGCACTTTATGGAAAGTTTTATAATTATTTCCAATTCCCAGATGCAAGCTGAGGCTTGGATAAGTATACTGCATATGATGACACAACTGATCAGTATCTTAGAATTCAAAACTAGTTACTAGCCATCAAGCTAGATCATGTGGGAGCATGCATGCTTTGCTACACATGAGACCCAAGTTCAAACCCAGCTCTCACTGCACTGGAGGAGGCTTCATTTTCTCTCTATATATCTGTAAAAGCAAAGTTGGCCCAGAGCAGTGAGGCTGTGATCACAACAACAAAAAAAGAGTGGTTAAAACTCTCTCCTAGTAAAACTTTACGATATTTTACCAAGATAGGTAGCCCTGGCACAATCAGTAGAATAACTAGAAAAAGCAGTGATAAAACATAGCTGTGGGCTTTATAATGAAGGTATTCCTTAGATATGTTTATGACAAGAATTTCTCTTTCTTTCTTTTTTACCACCAGAGTTATCATTTAGCCTCCATGCCTAAATGACATCACCACTCCCTGTGGCCATTTCCTTCTTTCTTTCCTTCCTTCCTTCCTTCCTTCTTTCCTTCCTTCCTTCCTTCCTTCCTTTCTTCCTTCCATCCTCCCTTCCTTCCTTCTATCCTTTCTTATTTTTTATAGAGTAATAGACAACCAGGAGAGAGAGAGAAAGAGAGAGAGAGAGAGAGAGAGAGAGAGAGAGATGCAGCACCACTCTACCACCAGGGAAGTTCTCCTAGTCCCCCACACTCTGCCACAGGTAGGATCCAGTGTCTTGAGCCTGGGTCCCAAGACCAGAGTCCTAATGCATGATTATATGTGTGCTCTACTGGGAGCCACCACCTATTACCTACAACACAAAATCTTAACTTTGGTTTTAATTACAAGGGCTGTCTTAAATTTTTGTTCATATCCCATATTCTATAAAGGAATCCATCTTGGAGGACAGGACCTTAGTATCTGTTTTGTGTTTTTAAAGCTCCTAGAGTTCTAGAGTAAGATATCTTCTATTGAACATGGTCATAAAATATGAATATATTGAATAAAATAGTTAATTGAGTGTCCTGCAATATAAAAATCAAGATGTTCAAAATAGCAGGTATATTGATTGAATTCCAGAAGTCCTTTGGTTCTGGTATAAGGTAAAGAAGCAGATCTCCTCATGTAGACAGAGTGAGGAGGAACCCTATCATTGTTTCTTTTTGTTAATTATTTATTTATTTTAATTTTTTATTTATTTAAAAAAAAGAGACATTAACAAAACCACAGGATAAGAGGGGTACAACTCCACACAATTCCCACCACCAGATCTCTGTATCCCATCCCCTCCTATTCTTTATCCCTCTGGGAGTATGGACCTAAGGTCATTGTGGAGTGCAGAAGGTGAAATGTCTGGTTTCTGTAATTGCTTCCCTGCTGAACATGGGTGTTGACTGGTCGATCCATACTCCCAGCCTGTCTCTCTCTTTCCCTAGTAGGGTGGGAGTTCTGGGGAAGCAGTGCTCCAGGACACATTGGTGGGATCCTCTGTCCAGGGAAGTCTGGTTGGCATCATGCTAGCATCTGGAACCTGGTGGTTGAAAAGAGAGTTAACATACAAAGCTAAACAAATTGTTGACTAATCATGGACCTAAAAGCTGGAATAGTGCAGATGAAGTGTTGGGGGGGGGGTCCTCCATTTTGTAGATATCTAGTAGGTATATTTTAGATATATTCAAAGGGCCTGTAGCTATACTAGTTGTTGTTGTTTTTTTTTTTTCTCTCTGAGCCTGAAATCTGATATGCAGGTGAATCCATGTTATTGTCTGGGGAGGTGATGTCATGGCTGGAAAAGGGACAGAAAGCTTGATCAGGGTAAAGAGTAGGCCCCTAATATGGTGAAAAGGTATAAATATTGTTGACTGTAAACCACATCGATTTGATGTGCTCTGGGGCCCATCTTCAGCTTAGGAGCCGATGTGACCTCTGCATCCCTGTAGGTCTGAGCTCACATTCTGTGGTCATGAGTAGGAACATTCCAAGCTGCCCCAATATCGACCCATCTTCCTCAGGTGTAGCATAGAGAATGTTGTCCATCATCCCTTCGGAGGATGGAAGATTCTCTACTGTTGTTGATCCAAGTTGAGGGCAAGGTCCTATGGGGGGGGCCACAAAGGGGTCTATTGTGTTGTTCCTGATAGAGATGCCTGGTAACAAGAGAGGGATTTATTCAAGGTCTAGGCCCATCATGTCTGTTTGGGAATTTCAGGACTCCCCGAATAGGGCCCCAGCTAATGGGGTGGCCTGATAGTGACTAAAGAGTCATCCTTAAAGTATGCCAGGCTCTTGCCCTTATTCAGCTTTTGCAGTCCTTGCTTTGCTGAGGTTAGCTTTGGAGTGAGTGAGAGAACTGTAATAGGTAGTAGGTGAGGAGGGTATCTAAGTCTAAGTAGATACTATTTCATTAGGAACTTTATACTGACTCACTGCAGACTATTGTGTACTTTTGCTTTCAGATATATATTTTGCCCTAGTTTATGGATATGTGTGAACATATGCTCTATCTCATGGGACCTGGTCTAGGTTTTGGGACTTTGTTAGGAATTGAACTGCCTGGAATGGAATTAGAGAGTACTATGAAAGGAAAGGTCTCACCGGAGTAATGAAGCTGAAGGGTTGTCATTCCACATAGTAAACAAACAAACAAATATTCCCTTTTGTTGCCCTTGTTTTATTGTTGTTGTTGTTTTTATTGATGTCGTCATTGTTGGATAGGACAGAGAGAGATGGAGAGAGGAGGGAAAGACAGAGAGGGGGAGAGAAAGCCAGACACCTGCAAACCTGCTTCACTGCTTGGGAAGCAACCCCCCTGCTGGTGGGGAGCAGGAGCTCAAACCAGGGTCCTTTCACTGGTCTTTGCACTTTGCACCACCTGCGCTTAACCTGCTGCATTACCACCGACTCACCCTTTTTGTTAATTTTTATGCTGCTGTTCATGATTTAAGATTGTTGTACAATATTATTAGATGCCAGGATTATTTTAATATCCACAGGTGGTGCATGTAAGTTACCAAAGCTCACCTCCCACCACTGCCACCAGAGTTCTGTCCCCCTCCCCCACTATCTTAACTCTCATATTGCACAAGAGGCAGTCTGGTTTGCTCATATGTGAAATATATTTGACTAGAGCAAACAAACTCTAAAAATTTTTTTAAAAGGATAACCAGACTGTCTGTTTTTGTTTCTTTTAAAATGTTTTCCATTTGCTACTCCACAGATTCCTCTAGCCTATAGGCATTTAAAACTTTGAGGGAGAAAACTTTCTCTCAGATAGAAGATATTGTTCTCTAAGAGGGTAATGGATTGCTTAATTTTCTCTTTCTCTGTCCTCCCATTTCTCGATCTTAGATATGAGCACATGAGTTGATATAAATGTTGGAATTATTTGATAAAGACTTAAAAGTTATTTCAAATACACTCCAAGAAATGTAACTCCTTCCAAAATGAGTTGAAGTGTAGAAATCTCATCAAAAAAATAGAAACTCTTTTATATAAACAGGTAGTAGAATGAGAAAGATATATCTTTGCAAAGCTTAATCAAAGAGAACCAAATACACCATTAATCAAAAAATAATTTAGAGTACAAAATTGTTATGAATAAAAGGGGAGTTATATAATTATAAGAGGAGCAACTTACCAAGAAGATATAAAAATCCTAAATGTATATACATCCGACAACATTATTTCAAAATACACTAACCAAAAACTGGCAAGGAGCAAGAGACATCTGTAGTCATACTTGGAGACTCCATGACATTCTCAGTAAATGATAGAATGAGTAGATAAAAAAGATAATACCGGGAGTCGGGCTGTAGTACAGCAGGCTAAGCGCAGGTGGCACAAAGCACAAAGACCGGCATAAGGATCCCGGTTCGAACCCTGGCTCCCCACCTGCAGGGGAGTTGCTTCACAGTCGGTGAAGCAGGTCTGCAGGTGTCTATCTTTCTCTCCTCCTCTCTGTCTTCCCCTCCTCTCTCCATTTCTCTCTGTCCTATCCAACAACAACAACAACAATAATAACTACAACAATAAAACAACAAGGGCAACAAAAGGGAAAAATAAGTATTAAAAAAAGTATTTAAAAATTATTAAAAAAAAAAAGATAATACCCCTAGAGAAGTTGGAGAAAAGTCTACAGAGTGACAGTTACATGAGGAATGGGAGGGAGGGAGACCTTGCCATTATGAGAAACTATCACCTACCTAACAGTTTTACATTTCTGGATTATGAAAATAAAAGTCCTTTAGGGCTTTCACTAGAGGACCTATATACAAAGCCAAACATGTCCATGTAAAAGCACTCCCATTTGTTTCCTAAACTATGATCAACATCAGGCAAGTTATTTCTATCTTCTTGGCCTCTTTTTGATCATTTACAATTTGAGGAAAGATAGTCTCCACTTACCCTACCCTGCCTATATTTCTTCCAGCTTGTATGATTTTACCTCTTCTTTATATGATAGCAATTTTTTTTTTTTTGGTATGTGCTTTTAAAGCACTCTATTTGTGGAACCAAGATACCTTTCTATCTTCCTCTTGTTACTTTGAAAAGAAAGGATTAGTGATAATAGGTGGAGGTGGCTTATTTTCACTCAGTCAAAAGGCTGTAGTCTGGAAATCTCCTCTCAGAAACATTTTGAAACAAAGGTAGAAAGCAGTATGGAAAAGGTAAAAGTAGAAGAAGTTTCAACTAAACATATTGCTTTACTTATTTGAAAAAGCAGGGAGGTTTCTTCCACACAAACATGTAGATACACCTAAGGCAATATTTAACCAAATATTATTTGTTTATAATGAGAAACACTGCTGTGTTACATTTAGAAAGCTATATGTTGCAAATGAAACCTAACAAATTTGATAATATGATAACAGGATAAATTAAAAAGTAAACCGTGTTATTCTCAGCTTCATGACAGTTTTTGTCCAAACACATGAAAAATATTTTTTCTGGTAATTTCCAGGCATACAGCTATCATAATTTAAATTTAAGTAAAGTCCATTGAACACCTATTAGCTTCAGAGCCATTGGAAGACAAATATAAAAGATAGCATTATTATGAAAATTTCTTACTGGACTTTTAGTTGCAGAACGACAGAAAATGTGTGTGCTTTTTTTTTTTTTTTATGTTATCATGTAAGCATTCTTGGCACAGTGCTACAAGTAGTGTGTGTTCCACAGTAGTTACTGGATGGTATAATAAAGGGATTTTAAAATGCATCTTATTTTGCTCCTTATTAAGAGGGTACATTCTTATACAAAGAAGGATTATTGTATATACATATGAAAATCCATAAATACAAAAATATGCATAGATATAAACACATTCAAACACCCACATACACATGGATAGTCTATTAGTATGCATATGTGACAAACAAACATATATTTTAATTTGTTGTTACCTACAGAGTTTCCAAATAGGATTGATGAATTGTTCTGTCTCACAGTCTTTTATTTTCTGAATATCCAATACAGCATCACTTCTTATTAAAATTCTGACCCAGAAGGCCTGGAGCAGGACCCATTTCTAATAAACTCCCACTGTGGTCCAAGTACCAAATTTTGAGTAACAGGGAAGAATGCAGTGCCAAATATGAGTTGTTCAGGTCCAGGAGAAGAAGCAGTGATAAATGTAATGAGCCTTGACAGGTAATAAACAGAATTTTAAATAGAAGTGACTAGAGATTACTTGGAGGTGCAAACTATCAGACATAGAAAAGCTAAAGAATGTGGCCTGGGGCCAATAAGATAGCTCATTTGGAGAGTGCACAAGTGCCATTTGCCAAGCACATGACCCAGGTTTGAGCACAGTCTTTACTGCACTGAGCAAACCGATGATGTAGTGTCTTTCCCTCTATCCCTTTTATCTCTCTTTTTACCTTAAAAAAAAAAAAGTCCTTTTTGAGTGGTGAACCTTTAAGGAGGAATAAACTGTGCAGCCTTGGAGGTGGTAAAGTGGCTAGATCACTGGACATGAGGTTCTGAATTTGAACCCTAACATCACATGAGCCAGAGAGATGCCATTGTTCCCTTTTTCTTCTTTCATTATCATTATTGCAATTCTTCTTCTGAGGATATATCTAAAGGAAACAAGCACATCTATCCAAAGAGCTCTATGTACACATATGTTCATAGCAGCACAATTTGTAACAGCCCAAAGTTGAAAAGAACCCAGGTGCCCAACAATAAATGAGTGGCTAAGAAAGTTGTATATATACACAATGAAATACTACTACTCATCTGTTAAGAATGATTAAGTCATCTCCTTTGCCTCATCTTGGCTGGAGACTGAAGGAAATACATCAAGTGAGATAAGCCAAAAAGAGAAGGATGGATAGGGAATGATCTCTCTTGTAGGTAGAAATTAAAAAACAAGAACAAAAAGGAGAAGCAGAATGCAAAACTTGGTCTGGGCCTGGTTATTGCATGAAAGCAAAGGACTCTGGGCAAGGAGTACAGAGAGGGGACTGGAGGGGGGGGCGGGGACTTTGTGATTCTGGTGCAAGATGGTGGAAAAAGACCTGAGTTTGGGATCAGAGTGTTTTATAGACACCTATCATGGCAAGATGAGACATTTTACCCATGTGTCAACAACTGTATTATAAGCCATTGACCCCTCAATAAAATGAATAAATAAATAAAATAAAAAGTTTCTATACACACACAATAAAAGGTTAAAATTGACCTTCCATGTATAAGATTAGTGATGGATTTACTGCCACTGGATTGAACCTAGAGATTCCTAACTTTAAATCTCCCATTCTTTCCTTAGTTAATGTGTCCAACTTGGTTTTAAAAGTCTTGAAAAGTAGTCACTGGGGTATCATGGATAAAAGGAAAGATGTATGAGTAAGTCTTGAATTTTATTGCCAGCTGAACCACCTTCTTTTCCTTAACCACTGCTCAGAGGACCTATATCTAATTTATGTAATAGATGAAGGGAGGAAAAGAATTTGGAGTAAAGATGGGGCACAATATTCAGAGCATCCCAGGAAAAAATTCCCTATTGCTTGAATCACTATAGTATTTTCTCCCCTCTCTGCCCCATCAGCCTGGCTGGGAACCCTGAGTGGGTTAAACTAATTTAGGTCTGTTCCAAGCTTTTGGATCCTGCCGGGCTAGCTTTGGGGGCGGGAGAGAGACGACCCCAGGGACTCATGGCTGAGCTGAGACAAAGTTCAATCTTTATTGATGAGGAATGCAGTGCAAGGTAGCTATCTCTAATCACAATCCTGTCCTATATATATATCTCCTGAGGCGGAAGTGTCAGGTCAGAAGAGGATCTAAGTAGGATAGAGGGTGGGGAGAAGGAAAAAGCGTGGGAACCAGTGGGGATTAAACCAGTTCCGACAAAACAATGATTATGTAAATAGACCACAATGCAACAGAAGGGGTCTTAGAAGCAGAATTTAGAAGCAGACCAACAGGATCCTAAGACTGAATTTCTAGGTTTATCTAGATGGTTTAGTTCCATTAACTTAACCCAGACTTGCAAAATATCTGATTGTTCATTTCAATTTTTCCAACTCTGGAGAAGACTTCTTCCTACTAAGGAGGATCTAAGCTACTTCTACATGGTTTTGTGATCATTAGACTTGTTTATGTGGATAAAAGTGAATTTGTATAGTTAGGAAAAAAAGGTCATCACTGAAAACATAAATAAAACCTGTATTTCCTAAGTTATCTGAAAGTTACAGCATTTTTCATAAGGCGTTCATTTGGAGTTTGTTTTCATGGTGCCTGAAAAATCTTGACTGTTTGCAACACGGTCATTATAATCAGTTGATGTGTGTCAGCTGATTGGGGCAGAAGATATAAGTAACAGTTCCTTCTTTGAGCTGTAGGAAGTCACTGGCTTGACATTCTTACTGATTATTATAGTATCTTAGGAATCTCAAAATTCCTGTAATTCTTTTAGGAGTGAGTTTTTCTCCCAAGTGAATGAAAGTTTATAATGAATAAATAGCAACATAGAAGCCATTTTCTTTCTTTTCAGAGGACATTTTCTCTGTAAACACTCCCCTTCCTCCCACTGGCCACTACTTTCAATCCTCAATTGAAAGAGACAAAAGGCAGGAAGATAAGCAGAAATCTTCATGGTATAATGGAAAGCACACAGACAGGGAATGAAAACACATGTCTCTGAATTGGCTAGGATGGCAAGCAGCTGTGTGACTTTTAGCAAGTTGCTTCATTTCTCTTATGTTTCAATTTCTGGTTATAAAATAGATTGATCTATATAATTTAAAAACACATTTTAGTCCTAAATATTTAGGAGTCTAAGTTTTATTTTCTTTTTAGAATTCATAAATTTTAGTGTAATTTTTAAATCACTAGAACATTCTTTTCCTTCTCTTGTCCTTATCTGAGATCACATTAACTGACTCTGACTCTTTTCTGGTAGTGTGAGGAATTGAATCTGGAACTTTGGAGCCTCAAGCATGAAGGTCTGTTGCATAACTAATGTTCTATCTCTCTGGCTCTTAACTGATACTTTTCTGATTCTTCAGTCAGCATCCACCACTCCAATCCCTACGCCAGCCTGGGGTGTAGGTAGGGGAGGAGGGTCACCCTGAGGTAGAAACATCCTTTAACAAAACACATTTATTCTCACAGGAAGTAGATTTTTCTTTGTTTTAATAAACACACACACACACACACACACACACACACACACACACACACACACCACATATGGAAAAAATGTTATCTGTACCTTTTTCTGGAGGAAAATGTTTTGCCATGGTTAATAGAAATAGAATCTTTGTTAAATCTTCAAATGACTTTTCTCTGTACATGGAAGAGACATACAGCTCAGTACCTACAAGAAAGAAAAAAAACAGTATACCCATAGGCCCTTTGGAATATAAATAAAATATGCCTATTAGCTATCTACAAAATAGAGTAAACCCCCCCCACCCCCAACTCCTCATTTTCACTATTCCAGCCTTTAGGTCTATGATTCTTCAACAATTTGTTTGGCTTTGTATGTTAACTCTCTTTTCAGCCACCAGGTTCCAGATGCCATCAGGATGCTGGCCAGGCTTCCCTGGACTGAAGACCCCACCAATGTGTCCTGGAGCTCTGCTTCCCCAGAGCCTCACCCTACTAGGGAAAGAGAGAGGCAGGCTGGGAGTATGGATCGACCAGTGAACATCCATGTTCAGCGGGGAAGCAATTACAGAAGCCAGACCTTCCACCTTCTGCAACCCACAATGACCCTGGGTCCATACTCCCAGAGGATTAAAGCTATCAGGAAAGCTATCAGAGGAGGAGATGAGATATGGAGTTCTGGTGGTGGGAATTGTGTGGAGTTGTACCCCTCTTATCCTATGGTTTTGTCAATGTTTACTTTTTATAAATAAAAAAAGAGAGAAAAGAAAAAGGCAGAAGAAACCTGGTCTAAAGTGACTTTGCATTTTGGTTCAAGACTCAGAGTGCTGGGAGTCCAGTTTCAGAAAATAGAAGGAAGGAATCTGTAATACAGGAAAGCCATTACAAGAGAGATAATGGACAATTACATCAGAACTAATTCAGACCTACCATGAGGCTCAGTAGCTCTTCATTAATAATGGGAATGTTGGAAAAGATGGAATGTGTGAGTGAGAGGCCCTGACTGAGCATTGTTTCAGAGCACAGTCTGCCAAACAAGTTTGCATGTGGCATGTTGTAACTTTACTATTCAGAATCATAAAAGAGCTGGGCAGAGTTCCCAGAACATTGCTAACTTTTCTTCTTTCTTCTGTGGTCCACATAGTATAATTGCATGCTCCTCCCCCACCCCAAAGTCATTTTCAACTCTAGAAATGGAAGAGGATATGCAGTGCACATGTTGCCCACATTTAAACTTACTTCTTTCCTAACAAGTTCTGCCTCGGTATTCAGCTTCTGTGGCAACAGCGGTAGTTTAAAGCATATTATAAAGATGATCTGTCTTGTTCGGAGATAATACCACATGAGATTCTGATGTTTTGATTTAGACAAAACCTTCTTCAGCCTAAACCTCCTCACATCTGGCAGGTGATCTTGGCAGAAGGAAACGTAATGGCCCTTTGAGCTTTCTTTATTTTCACCACCTAATTATCCCCAGCCTAATTCTGGGGATAATTATTCATCATCATTTCCCTTTCTGCACTTCAGAGAAAGAAGGGTCTTTCTGCCACCCAAAGTCATTTCCTATGAGCCCTGGATCCCAATTTACACATATAATTCTCTAAGTTATATTTATACATATAACCCCAGTCAAACATCATTTACCTAATTTTCAGCATCCTCTTTAGCATTCCTTCAATTTTTAACTATCCCCTAGGTCTCCACTCTTGTCTTTTAAACAAACATCCCCTTTCTAAAGCAACCTCTCTTCACTCCATCTCCATATCACAATTCCAACCTGTTCTTCCCCTTCCCTTTTTTATTTCTCTCAAAATTCCTTGAAAATATACTTTTATACATAACTTGGACTCCATTTCTGACATAGCAAGGCATACCTACCATAGTCTTTCTCTTCCTAACAGAACTAAAGCTTCATCTGAAGTCTCTGAAGATTCAGCCAAAATAAAAAGTTTGAAGAGGAATTTGAAACTTGGAATAGTGGTCTACAAGGAGTGAATTTCTTTGGTTTTGATTTTTTGTTTATTTGTTTGCCATGAATTTTCCCTTGAAGTCAACCTTGAATAGAAAACAGGGATGAGGACTGCATTGTAGACTGTGGATTTGAGGAAATAACCCCACCTTTGCAAATTGAGACTTAAAAAGGGGGCACTTTGGGGTCTGAAGATGTGGAGAGTAGAGAACTGTATAAGAGGGTATGTAATTATGTTTGTCAACACACAAGTGCATGCATTGGATCTGACCCAAACCAACATAGTAAAGATTTTGAGGATAGGGCTGGTGAGATAGCTCACTTGAATCGTGTTTTTCTTTGCCATGTGCACTAGCCAGGTTCAAGTCCAGCCCCTACTGCACTGAAGGTAGCTTCAGTGCTGTGGTATTTTTTCTCTCTGTCCCTCTGCCCCTCTACCTTCATGTCTAATATATATATGGTATTCAGCTCTCATTAATCACTAATGGCATACCCATGTAACTTACTTAAAATAGCATACTAAAAGTTTATAAACTCAACTGAGATTAGAACCACTTCTCACAGTAAAAACATTTGCAATGAGGAAAAAAAACTAGCATAGGAACAGAAACTTTAAGAAGGAAGTAACTAGTATGTATAAAATAGGGATTTACAGTATTTCTTGGGGGTACAGGATAAATTTCCCAATAATGAATAATTTATACTTCTTAAGAATGAGAAGCCCCCTAAGAACATACCTAAAATATACTTCCCAGTTTCTCCCCACTTAAGATCCCTATTCTCTGCTCTATTTGTATTTTTTGGTTCCTATTTATCATTTAATTTTATTGTTTTGTCTTGCTTTATATTTTACCACCGTTCAGCCACCAAGTTACAGATTTGACTAAGATTTCATCCTGATTTCCCTGCATAGACAACCTCACCAATGTGTCTGGGAACCTCACCTCTCCAGAGCCCTGCCCTATTAGGGCAAGACAGAAGACAAAGACAAGCTGGGGATATGGATGGACCTTTCAGCGCCCATGCCCAGTGAAGAAGCAATCATAGAAGCCAGACCTCCCACCTTCTGTACCCCATAAAGAATTCTGGTCCATACCCCTAGAGAAGGGGAAAATGTTAGGGGAAGATTGGCAGAGGGATCTGAGCTCTAATTCCATCAAGACCCAGAGAGAGAAAAGGTAAAAAGAAAGGAAATTTGGAAGTAGAAATAGATGTTAAGTATAATTTAGAAAGGAAGGCAGGATTATAGAAAAAAAATGGACAAATATATACAAATGTAGATAGTTATAGAAATAATAGTCAACCCGTATCTGTGACCTTGGGAGAACTACTGCAGTTTCCAATTGAGGGAATGGGATGAAAACTCTTACGGTGGAAACAGTATGGAATTATACTTCTTTTAGCTTGTAATTTGTAAATCAATATTAAAGCTCTAATAAAAAGAGAAAAAAAAAGTGAGGCCCCAGTTTCAAACTCTGGGCATCACATAAAAACACCAGGGATGACACCAGAGAAACTCTGAGGTGACCACACTTTGTTATCATACAAATGCAAGCCCTTGGTTCATTTCATGGCATTGCATTAAACTGAAAGGAAAGAAAAATGCATTGTCTGAAATTTTAAAACCTTATTGAATAGGCTTAACAGTAGAATAGAGATGATAAAAAAGATAAATCAACAAAAAATTATTCAATCTGAAAAACAGAGCTAAAAAGGAAAAGTAGATCCATAGAGGCCCATAGAACAATATGAAAAGATCTGACATGTATGCCATGGAGACTCCAGAAAGAAAGTAAAAACAAATAAGTATCCCAAATTTCCAGTATTGGAGGAAGATGTAAATTTATAGATTAAGACAGTTTGGCAAATTCCAAGCATTGCAAGTTAAAAGTTACCATATCTAACACCTCATAATTAAACTATTGAAAAAACCAAAGCTTTTTTGTTTGATTTTATCTTAAAAGAGCTCCCAGAGGGGGATGACCCACTGCATGTAGGGGAATAATGATTCAGAGTGTTGTGAGCATCTCATTACAGTCGGAAGTCAAGATGACAGCTTGATGGCAGCACCTGGGCCGACTCACCAAGAGAAAAAGCTTCAAATCCTGGGAATCCAGGCAGGAGCAGGATTTCCAGGACAGGAGGAGAGGCATAGAGGAGGGGACAGAGAGGAACATGATGAAGTATTATAACCCATCTATAAATTGGCAAGGAGGTGATGAGAAGGACAAAGGAGAACCCAGCGACCAGGGAGACCAGAAGTAACATTATCTAAGATATAGTTATTTGTAAATAGCATTAAATGGCATATATCATGGTGAGGTAATATATGATATAGTAAATCCTAACCATGCAATTTTCAAAGCAAACCAAGCTCCCAAATAATTTGGTTATAATAATAATTATCTATTGTCTTCTTAAATTCGAAGATAGCAAGAAACCATCCTCATTCTGTTTAATATCTGTATTTCTCCCAGTCCTGGAATCTCTGGGGCTTTGCATGTTTTTCTTCATACTTCTCTTGATCCCTTCCATTTGAGATTGCATCTGGTAAACTCAACCAAATCAATGCAACCAAGTGCCATGTTTCACTTTGGACTGTGTTTAGAGACATCACACCTGAGATGTCAACTTTCCTGCTCCAATACTCATGTGAGACATTGTTTCCCAACTCATGACACTCCCTAGTTCCATTTCAGATGGCACACTTTCCTAACAAAGCTACAGAACCTAGAAATAGATCACAGTCCTATGTGCACAAATACCCACAAGTTGGGGAAATATAGACCTTAAGTAAAGTGTGCATTAGTCTTTAGTGAGTAGACTTAGACTCAATAAGTACAGCAAGCAACTAGAAAGACCTAAAAAAGACACTATAAAGTACTTAATCAAATATTTTCTTCTTAGGCCTAGATACCCTCTTCTCCTACCCTTACTTCACAATTCCTTCAATCACTTTTTTTT